>NC_141878.1:21224166-21527196 GCF_056163025.1 Triticum urartu | reverse complement strand
GCGGCTGCCGGTCCGTTCACGTTTGGGAGAAGCCAGCGTCGGGCAGCTTCCCCAGCGCAGCCCATTAAAAATCGAACAGGTATATCTCTATGCCCTCAGCATTGCCAGTTATTACAAGAGAAATGCCACCCGCAAAAAATATAACCCCTGCCCAGGCATCGCTCATCTATCCCGACGCATCGTTGCTTCGCGCGTCTGCTAGGTTTCGCCGCCGCCGCCTTGTGTGTACAGCCCCCGCCGCCTCTTGTCCAGCTAGCCACCGCTGCCCTCGCCCTTCCCGACGTCATGCAGGGAGGTTAGGCAACGTTGCTACCCTGCTCCAACGTCGGCATCGTCGGCCTTCACCCGTCCATCTGCTGCTCCCTGCTGCACATCCTGCACATCCGATCTTCATACCAGTCCGATCTTGACGCCCAGCTCTAGTCAAGTCGTCCCTGTCCAAGCTCTTGCCAAGGTAAGCACCTTCTATCCTTTTATCTTTATCCTAGGTACTACTTTCCAGATCGGATGTGATGCAAGGTCTGGAGCATGTCATGTGTACGATCTGTGCTACATTAGAGTGAAAACAAATACTTCTGATTATACACTGATTGCTATGTACGTATAAATGTATGCCCAAAAATACTTTCTCGTGTATGAATTTTGTTTTGTGGCAGTAAGCTTATTTTGATAAATTAGACAGTGGGATTTTGTTACTGCTATGGGGTATGTGCTGTTTGATTAATTGAAACATTCATTTTATGATAGATGGATAAAGGTAAATCTGGGAAAGCAAATTGGGATCCTGTTGCCCATAAAAATTTCCTTGACATTTGTGTTGAAGAAGTGAATGCAAATAACCGTTCCGATGGACATTTGAGCCCAATTGTATATGAAAATATGATAAGAAAGTTCAAGAATAGGTGCAATTTACTTGAAAAAGAGTACAATTGTTGGAAGACGTTAAACCAAAAGGCATCTGGCATCGGAATAGATCCTGTTACTAAGAGCATTGCGGCTACCGATGAATGGTGGGCAAATGAGATACAGGTATTGATGAATTCATATTACTTTTATTTGTTATTTTTCCCTCTAATTTGTTAATTAATGTATTAGTGTGATAATTTTGCAGAGAAATGAGATTGCAGCCAAGTTTCGATATGCTCCATTAGTGGATGAGCAAAGAATGAGTTTAATATTTGATGACCACAGTGTGACAAATGCGTGTGCGAGGGTTGCAATTCCCTCGTCTCAAGTTGATGCCTCTCAAATTAACATTGAAGAGGATAATGAGGACGACTCAGGATGTGAGTTAGATGTTACCCAAGTTGCAGCCAACAAAGTTTTATCTAAAGGTCGAAAGAAGAGATCATGTCCTTTTTCACCTAGTCCCAAGATGGTCCAAAAGCAGCAAAAGATAGTGATGATAAATTAGTATTTAACCGCATGGTTGACCTTTGGGAGAGGAGGGAGATTAGCCGCAATTTGGCGACGTCTCAAATGAATGTTGATCATGCGAGAGATGAGATCAAAGAGATGACGACCATAGAGGTCAGCCTGGAAGTGATGTGTATTTCTATGCTCTACAGCTGTTTACGAAGAAGGAACATCGTGATGTATTCAGTTCCCTCAAGGATGAGACTGCTAGTGTGAGGCTTGAATGGATCAAGAGGACATGGGATATCTTTATGAAAAAAGATTAGAACCTATGTGATGTTATTTGCTTTGAATAAAATTACTTGCTATCGACTTGTAGTGTCGTGAACCTAAGTTTTTTTGGAACCTCTTGTTTGCACTCAGATTGTAATGTTGGGAGATCAGATTATTTCCTATCTATTTGTACGCATTATTGATCTTTCTCTAGTAGTTTTTAATGCCATGTATCGTGTGTGATGCCTCAAATTATTTGTTTTCTTGTGGACCAAATTATAATGCATGTATATTGTGTTGTTTATATGACAGATGGATATCTCTGTTGAGGATGAAGATGGAGAACTTGGTTTTTGCATTCTTGCAATGGCACATTATCTTCAAAACAAACAGAGGGTGCCGTATGCACCTAGAAGAGCACCGATGATGACAGGGTTGCAGTGGGTTCAAGAGAAAGAGATGGATCCAAAAGCATTCCACTCCATGTTCAGGATGCGGAGGTCAGTGTTTTACCCATTGCATGGCACTCTAGTTGAGAAATATGGTTTAACGTCAACTTGCAACATGTCAAGTAAAGAAGTATTAGCACTATTTTTATGGACTTTGGGGACATGCCAGACCACCGACGATATCGCAGATCGATTTGAACATAGTCGGTCTACCATTAACAAAAAATTCAAAGAGGTTTTGAAGTGTGTATATCGTATGGCTGGTGATTACCTTCGACCCAAAGATGAAGCTTTCACCCAAGTTCATGACTCGCTTAAAAAACCAAGATTCTGGCCTCACTTCAAGGATGCCATTGGGGCCATAGATGGAACACACATACCGTGTATTGTGCCCGAAACATAGCAGCCCAAATATCGCAATAGAAAAGGTGTCACCACTCAAAATGTCATGGCAATATGTGATTTTGATATGAGGTTCATTTTTGTTGTTGCTGGATGGCCTGGATCTGTTCATGACACACGTGTATGGGCTGATGCACGAGCTGAATATCCTAGTTTCCCACACCCTCCGAACGGTAATGATTTGTACATGCATTCGTTTACACTATCCTTTTGCTTTACATTACTGGTCGTGATTGCATTTTTTGTTCCCTATATAGGAAAATTCTATCTTGTTGACTCGGGCTGTCAAAACAGAGCTGGGTATCTAGCACCATACAAAGGACAACGGTACCATGTACCTGATTTCCAGCAAGTACCTCCTCGAGGGAGAAATGAGACCTTTAATCATCTACATTCCTCACTACGAAATGTCATCGAAAGAACTTTTGGTGTTCTCAAGATGAAATGGCGAATCATTCTTGGCATTAGGCGTTACAAAGTTGAAATGCAAACAACGATAATTACTGCATGCACTTGTCTTCTTAACTACATCCGTGAGAGAAAACTACCTGATGAGCAGTTTTCCATGGTTGAGAATGGATCCTATGTTCACAAGGAGAGTGTTTCTCATCACTTTGCACCCTATGATGAAGGCAATGTGGGTAGCGTACGAGATGCTATTGCAGCTAGTGTCTTTCCTTGATGACTAGATTTATGGTGTATGCTTTTCTTTGGAGAACCATCCAATATTTAGAATATCTTCCTTTTGCTCTCAAGTACTATTGACAATAATGTTTTTATAATGTTCGTATGTGTGAAAATGGTGATTTTTATGAGGTCCGTATGTGTGGAAATGGTGTTCTTATTATGTCCGCAGGTTTACAGTGATCTTCCTTATGTGGACTTGTTATAATTCATCCATATTTGTATGCGCGGCAAAACACTACAAAATAACTCAAATATTATTTCATGAAAACATAATTACAGTCCATGGGTATTACAGACTTTTCATTGGGTACATAGAAAATAAGCTGAAGGGACAGAGGTTGAAAAGAATTGGATGGCTTATTCTCACTGGGCTTAATTTCCACCGCGGCATCTCGGGGGCTTATTTTCACATTGGCTTCTGCATAAGCTAGAGGTGAAAAGAACTGGCGAGTGCCAGAAGGAGAATATCCCCCAGCCTGATCAGGGAGAGGTTGTAGTCTTTACGGATCACAGCCAGAGGGGCTTCACACCACCCGCATCAAAATTCTTCAGGGATCTCCTACACCTTTTCAACCTCGACCCCCATGATATTTGTCCAAATTCAGTGACCAATTTATGCCAACTCCAGGTATGTAGTGAAGTCTATCTTCAGACGGAGCCAACTGTTTCTCTCTTTCAAGAATTCTTCTATGTCAACCGTCAAACAGAGTGTGCAGATGGCCACAGTGTTGAACTTGGTGGAGTACATTGCAGAGACGTAAAGGCTGCTTGTTTCCAAAGGCCACATTAGCGAGTCATCCGGAAGGATGGAATGCAACATGGTTTTATTGTGAATATGGTTAGTTCATAATCTTTGCTGAAAACTTGAATGCTGGCTTTACATATTTGCAACAACAAGATCAAATAGAGTTTGTAAAAGATTTTCTTTATCACTTTCAGTTTGTCAACTGAATTGCTTGAGGACAAGCAAAGGTTTAAGCTTGGGGGAGTTGATACGTCATGATTTGAATGGAACTAACCCGGACTAACGCTGTTTTCAGCAGAACTGCCATGGTGTTATTTTTGTGCAGAAATACAAGTTCTTGGAATGACCTGAAAATCCACGGAGACACGTTTTGGAATTAATAAAAAAATACTGGCGAAAGAATCAACATCAGGGGGCCCACACCCTATCCACGAGGGTGCAGGGTGCCCCCCTAGGGCGCGCCCCCTGCCTCGTGGGCCCCCTGAGACTCCACCAACCTCAACTTCAACTCCATATATTCATGTTCGAGGAGAAAAAAAAATCAGAGAGAAGGATTCATCGCGTTTTACGATACAGAGTCCGTTCGGGGCTCCGGAGAGGGGAGTCCATTGATATCCGCATCATCAGCCATCCTCCATCACCAATTTCATGACGCTCACCGCTGTATGTGAGTAATCTCATCATCGGCTTGCTGGACGGTGATGGGTTGGATGAGATTTACCATGTAATTGAGTTAGTTTTGTTAGGGTTTGATCCCTAGTATCCATTATGCTCTAAGATTGATGTTGCTATGACTTTGCTATGCTTAATGCTTGTCACTAGGGCCCGAGTGCCATGATTTCAGATCTGAACCTATTATGTTTTCATGAATATATGTGAGTTCTTGATCCTATTTTGCAAGTCAATAGTCACCTACTATGTGTTATGATCCGGCAACCCTGAAGTGACAATAATCAGGACCACTCCCGGTGATGACCGTAGTTTGAGGAGTTCATGTATTCACTAGGTGTTAATGCTTTGGTCCGGTACTCTATTAAAAGGAGGCCTTAATATCCCTTAGTATCCAATAGGACCCCGCTGCCACGGGAGGGTAGGACAAAATATGTCATGCAAGTTCTTTTCAATAAGCACGTATGACTATATTCGGAATACATGCCTACATTACGTTGATGAACTGGAGCTAGTTTTGTGTCACCCTATCTTATAACTGTTGCATGAGAAATCGCATCTGACATAATTATCCATCATTGATCCATTGCCTATGAGCTTTTCACATATTGATCTTTGCTTAGTTATTTTTCCGTTGCCACTGTTACGATTGCTACAAAACTATTACCATTACTTTTGCCACCGTTACCATTACTTCCATACTACTTTGCTACTAAATATTTTGCTGCAGATATTAAGTCTTTCAGGTGTGGTTGAGTTGACAACTCAACTTCTAATACTTGAGAATATTCTTTGGCTCCCCTTGTGTCAAATCAATAAATTTGGGTTGAATACTCTACCCTTGAAAACTGGTGTGATCCCCTATACTTGTGGGTTATCACCGTGCAGCCTTCATTGGCATTTGTTTGTGGAACCTGACGTTCTAGGAGAGGAGCATGATGGATCAGACTGTGCAGTGATGGATTCCTGATGTTGCGGGACGTTGGATCTAGGAAGATGCTTGTAATACCAATGCCATCCCTTGATGACTATGATACTATGATATCCTCTCTGACATGGAGCCTAAGTTGCTTCTTGTGCAGGTTTTTTAATCATATGTGTATTTGGTTTCCTCCAAAATCTCATATATATAGCTAAATTGAGAAAATGTCATGTGAAGACCATTAATTTTCGAAAAGGAATATATTAATATCATGAAGATACCAATTACACCCGGCCTTTGTACCAACAAGATGTCCAAAGGCATCAAGAATACACACAGCCATAAAATAAACTAAAAAGAAAAGAAGAAGGAAAGAAAAAAAGACCCCATTACGGTGAACAATTACTTGATGTAGTAGCACTCTAACCACCACCACCAAAGGCAACACCTGGAATACAAAAGAGGTTCTCCGAAAGCAACACCATCAAGAAGGACACAATGCACAAGCGTTGTCATTGCCCGATCGACGATCTTGGGTTTTCACCATGGAGAAAGTCTGATTCACCCAAAATAATGCCTTCAACAAGGTTATTGCCAGGTAGAACCAATAAAGGCCGAAACTTGGGGTTTTCACCATGGGAATCGAGACTCTGTACTAGAGGAGCACCACCAAAAATGCAATCCTCCAATGTTGCCGCCCTCGCTTGTCGAGACCACTAAAACAAGTCACCATACACCTGGCACATAATATTCATCGCTTTCAATATACCCTTCCACCGAAGCTTCAAGACCTCCAATCGCAGACACCTGATGTTCCCCACCTCTATCAATACGTTGGTAATCTTGACTTAGAGATGTCCCATGACACTGATAAGAAAGCAAAGCTTCCCGCTGCGCCCTCTTAAGGCCGTGTTGGCTGAAAATATAAGATCTCTGATAGAGAAGACCAAAACTCATCAGTGGCCAGATCCTAGAGATAAAGATCCGGCAGAAAGATGTCTTGATGGAAGAAGAGTGTTAGGGCCAAGACCCGACATAACCATAACATGGCAAGCCATGACAATGGCCGGGAGCTTCACCATGACCTAGGCCACCGTTGGATAGGCCCTCACCTAAGGCCAACTCCACCGCGTGACCCCATCCTGTCCGGGTGCGTCCGTTTGGGGTAGAATGGACGAATAGTGCGGCCCAACGTGCGGCCCCAAACGGACAAATGTCCGGATTTCATCCGTTTTCGACCCATCCCTGGCCCAAAATTGCACCGAGTTTGGGGTGAAACGGACATCACGCGGACGGGCTCGCCGCACGCCCATGTCCCCCCATGGCCCGCCTGTCAGGGACACTTGCAGTCCCTTCGATTCTAATGCCTCCACCCCCTCTCCCTGCCCCATCCCACCACCGGCGCCGCCACTATTCTCCGCCGCCTACTCACTTCGCACCCCCCGACCGTCCATACCAGACCACATCTCGACATGGCTGCCACCAGGCCCACGCTTTCACCGTAGTTTTGGCTGTCGATTGGAGGAGATTTGGCCGTCGGCGTCGTAGCCGGTAGCAGAGGGGATACGACCGCCGGCGACGTACCACGGCGGCCACGGCAGCTTCCTACGAGTGCTCCAGAGTGGCCAGTAGCCGGCCGCCAACCACCCCTGCTGCATCGAGATGATCATCGCGGCCTCTTTGCCACCACGACCGCAAGGTGTTCGAAACTTTGCCCACAAAGGTATGGACAGTGGAATGAATTTTTCTTCCACCACTTCATTTATTCATCGGACGATTGATGATCTTATGGTGGCTGCACTGGTCGTTCATGACCACATTGAGCGCCAACTTCCTCGATATAGGGAGTCACTCCCTGGGTGTGGTCCCAACCTGAACCGCAACAGGGAGAGAGGCCACGCCCTGCTCTATGTCGATTACTTTGCAAACACCCCGCTCTTCAAGCCGGATAAATTTCGTTGCCGTTTCTGTATGGCAAGGCATCTGTTCAATCGTATCCGAGAGGGAGTGATTGTTCATGACCCATATTTCGAGTGCAAGATGGATGCCCTTGGCAAGCTTGGATTATCCTCTTACCAGAAATGCACTGTGGCCATCCGCATGCTTGCATATGGAATTCCAGGCGATCTGCTGGATGAGTATGTGCGTATGAGTGAGACCACATGTCTGATGTCAATGTACAAGTTCTGCCAGGCCGTGGTGGCAGTGTTTGGCCCTGAGTACTTGAGACAGCCAACTGTCGCTGATACATGATGTCTACTACACAACCTTATTCTTCTAGACGTTGTTGGGCCTCCAAGTGCAGAGGTTTGTAGGACAGTAGCAAATTTCCCTCGAGTGGATGACCTAAGGTTTATCAATCCGTGGGAGGCGTAGGATGAAGATGGTCTCTCTCAAGCAACCCTGCAACCAAATAACAAAGAGTCTCTTGTGTCCCCAACACACCCAATAGAATGGTAAATTGTATAGGTGCACTAGTTCGGCGAAGAGATGATGATACAAGTGCAATATGGATGGTAGATTTAGGTTTTTGTAATATGAAACTATAAAAACAGCAAGGTAGCAAGTGGTAAAAGTGAGCATAAACGGTATTGCAATGCTAGGAAACAAGGCCTAGGGTTCATACTTTCACTAGTGCAAGTTCTCTCAATAATAACATAACTGGATCATATAACTATCCCTCAACATGCAACAAAGAGTCACTCCAAAGTCACTAATAGCGGAGAACAAACGAAGAGATTATTGTAGGGTACGAAACCACCTCAAAGTTATTCTTTCTGATCAATCTATTATAGAGTTCGTACTAGAATAACACCTTAAGACACAAATCAACCAAAACCCTAATGTCACCTAGATACTCCTGTTGGAAATATGCCCTAGAGGAAATAATAAAAGCATTATTATTATATTTCCTTGTTCATGATAATTGTCTTTTATTCATGCTATAATTGTGTTATCCGGAAATCGTAATACATGTGTGAATAATAGACACCAACATGTCCCTAGTAAGCCTCTAGTTGACTAGCTCGTTAATCAACAGATAGTCATGGTTTCCTGACTATGGACATTAGATGTCATTGATAACGAGATCACATCATTAGGAGAATGATGTGATGGACAAGACCCAATCCTAAACGTAGCACAAGATCGTATAGTTCGTTTGCTAGAGTTTTCCAATGTCAAGTATCTTTTCCTTAGACCATGAGATCGTGTAACTCCCGGATACCGTAGGAGTACTTTGGGTATACCAAACGTCACAACGTAACTGGGTGACTATAAAGGTATACTACGGGTATCTCCGAAAGTGTCTGTTGGGTTGACACGGATCAAGACTGGGATTTGTCACTCCGTATGACGGAGAGGTATCACTGGGCCCACTCGGTGATGCATCATCATTATGAGATCAAAGTGACCAAGTGTCTAGTCACGGGATCATGCATTACGGTACGAGTAAAGTGACTTGCTGGTAACGAGATTGAATGAGGTATTGGGATACCGACGATCGAATCTCGGGCAAGTAACATACCGATTGACAAAGGGAATTGTATGCGGGGTTGCTTTAATCCTCGACATCGTGGTTCATCCAATGAGATCATCGAGGAGCATGCGGGAGCCAACATGGGTATCCAGATCCCGCTGTTGGTTATTGACCGGAGAGCAATCTCGGTCATGTCTACATGTCTCCCGAACCCGTAGGGTCTACACACTTAAGGTTCGGTGACGCTAGGGTTGTAGGGATATGTATATGCAGTAACCCAAATGTTTTTCAGAGTCCCGGATGAGATCCCGGACGTCACGAGGAGTTTCGGAATGGTCCGGAGGTAAAGAATTATATATAGGAAGTGCTATTTCGGCCATCGGGACAAGTTTCGGGGTCACGGGTATTGTACCGGGACCACCGGAAGGGTCCCGGGGGTCCACCGGGTGGGGCCACCTATCCCGAAGGGCCCCATGGGCTGAAGTGGGAAGGGATCCAGCCCAAAGTGGGCTGGGGTGCCACTTCCCCCTAGGGCCCATGCGCCTAGGGTGGGGAAACCCTAAAGGGGGGCGCCCCCTTGCTTGGGGGGCAAGCCCCCCACCCCTTGGCCGGCGCCCCCCTAGGAGATTGAATCTCCTAGGGCCGGCGCCCCCCTAGGCCCCCTATATATAGTGGGGGGAGGAAGGGCCTCACACCCATGCCCTGGCGCCTCCCTCTCCCTCTCCAACACCTCCTCCTCCATAGAGCTTGGCGAAGCCCTGCCGGAGTACTGCAGCTCCATCACCACCACGCCGTCGTGCTGCTGCTGGAGCCATCTTCGTCAACCTCTCCTTCCCCCTTGCTGGATCAAGAAGGAGGAGACGTTACGCTGACCTTACGTGTGTTGAACGCGGAGGTGTCGTCCGTTCGGCGCTAGGATCTCCGGTGATTCGGATCACGTCGAGTACGACTCCCTCATCCCCGTTCTTTGAACGCTTCCGCTCGCGATCTACAAGGTACGTAGATGCATCCAATCACTCGTTGCTAGATGAACTCATAGATGGATCTTGGTGAAACCGTAGGAAAATTTTTGTTTTCTGCAACGTTCCCCAATAGTGGCATCATGAGCTAGGTCTATGCGTAGTTCTCTTTGCACGAGTAGAACACAATTTGTTGTGGGCGTAGATGTTGTCAACTTTCTTGCCGCTACTAGTCTTATTTTGCTTCAGCGGTATTGTGGGATGAAGCGGCCCGGACCAACCTTACACGTACGCTTACATGAGACCGGTTCCACCGACTAACATGCACTAGTTGCATAAGGTGGCTGGCGGGTGTCTGTCTCTCCCACTTTAGTTGGAGCGGATTCGATGAAAAGGGTCCTTATGAAGGGTAAATAGAAGTTGACAAATCACGTTGTGGCTTTCACGTAGGTAAGAAAATGTTCTTGCTAGAACCCTATTGCAGCCACATAAAACTTGCAACAACAATTAGAGGACGTCTAACTTGTTTTTGCGGCAAGTGTTTTGTGATGTGATATGGCCAAAGTTGTGATGAATGATGAATGATATATATGTGATGTATGATATGTTCATGCTATTGTAATAGGAATCACGACTTGCATGTCGATGAGTATGACAACCGGCAGGAGCCATAGGAGTTGTCTTTATTTTTTGTATGACCTGCGTGTCATTGAGAAACGCCATGTAAATTACTTTACTTTATTGCTAAACGCGTTAGCCATAGTAGTAGAAGTAATAGTTGGCGAGCAACTTCATGGAGACACGATGATGGAGATCATAATGATGGAGATCATGGTGTCATGCCGATGACAAGATGATCATGGAGCCCCAAGATGGAGATCAAAGGAGCTATGTGATATTGGCCATATCATGTCACTATTATAATTTGATTGCATGTGATGTTTATCATGTTTTTGCATCTTGTTTACTTAGAACGACGGTAGTAAATAAGATGATCCCTCATAATAATTTCAAGAAAGTGTTCCCCCTAACTGTGCACCGTTGCGACAGTTCGTTGTTTCGAAGCACCACGTGATGATCGGGTGTGATAGATTCTAACGTTCACATACAACGGGTGTAAGACAGATTTACACATGCAAACACTTAGGTTGACTTGACGAGCCTAGCATGTACAGACATGGCCTTGGAACACAGAAGACCGAAAGGTCGAGCATGAGTCGCATAGAAGATACGATCAACATGAAGATGTTCACCGATGTTGACTAGTCCTTCTCACGTGATGATCGGACACGGCCTAGTTAACTCGGATCATGTTATACTTAGATGACTGGAGGGATGTCTATCTGAGTGGGAGTTCATTGAATAATTTGATTAGATGAACTTAATTATCATGAACTTAGTCTAAAATATTTACAATATGTCTTGTAGATCAAATGGCCAACGTAGTCCTCAACTTCAACGCGTTCCTAGAGAAAACCAAGCTGAAAGACGATGGCAACAACTACACGGACTGGGTCCGGAACTTGAGGATCATCCTCATAGCTGCCAAGAAAGATTATGTCCTACAAGCACCGCTAGGTGACACACCTATTCTCCCTGCAGAACAAGACGTTATGAACGCTTGGCAGGCACGTACCGATGACTACTCCCTCGTTCAGTGCGGCATGCTTTACAGCTTAGAGCCGGGGCTCCAAAAATGTTTTGAGAGACACGGAGCATATGAGATGTTCGAAGAGCTGAAAATGGTTTTCCAAGCTCATGCCCGGGTCGAGAGATATCAAGTTTCCGACAAGTTCTTCAGCTGTAAGATGGAGGAAAACAGTTCTGTCAGTGAGCACATACTCACTATGTCTGGGTTGCATAACCACTTGACTCAGCTGGGAGTTAATCTCCCGGATGACGCGGTCATTGACAGAATCCTTCAGTCACTTCCACCGAGCTACAAGAGCTTTGTGATGAACTTCAATATGCAGGGGATGGAAAAGACCATTCCTGAAGTATTTGCAATGCTGAAATCAGCAGAGGTAGAAGTCAAAAAGGAACATCAAGTGTTGATGGTGAATAAAACCACTAAGTTCAAGAAAGGCAAGGGTAAGAAAACCTTCAAGAAGGACGGCAAGGGAGTTTCCGCGCCCGGCAAGCAAGCTGCCGGGAAGAAGGCAAAGAATGGACCCAAGCCCGAGACTGAGTGTTTTTATTGCAAGGGAAGTGGTCACTGGAAGCGAAACTGCCCCAAATACGTAGCGGACTAGAAGGCCGGCATCACGAAAGGTATATGTGATATACATGTAATTGATGTGTACCTTACCAGTACTCGTAGTAGCTCTTGGGTAATTGATACCGGTGCAGTTGCTCATATTTGTAACTCAAAGCAGGAGTTGCGGAATAAGCGGAGACTGGCGAAGGACGAGATGACGATGCGCGTCGGGAATGGTTCCAAGGTCGATGTGATCGCCGTCGGCATGCTACCTCTATATTTACCTACGGGATTAGTTTTGAACCTCAATAATTGTTATTTAGTGCCAAGTTTGAGCACGAACATTGTATCAGGATCTCGTTTAATACGAGATGGCTACTCATTTAAATCCGAGAATAATGGTTTTTCTATTTATATGAGAGATATGTTTTATGGTCATGCTCCGATGGTGAATGGTTTATTCTTAATGAATCTCGAGCGTAATGCTACACATATTCATAGTGTGAATACCAAAAGATGTAAGATTGATAATGATAGTCCCACATACTTGTGGCACTGCCGCCTTGGTCACATAGGTGTCAAACGCATGAAGAAGCTCCATGCAGATGGACTCTTAGAGTCTCTTGATTACGAATCATTTGACACATGCGAACCATGCCTCATGGGTAAAAGGACCAAGACTCCGTTCTCAGGAACAATGGAGCGAGCAACCAACTTATTGGAAATCATACATACTGATGTGTGCGGTCCAATGAGTGTTGAGGCTCGCGGTGGCTATCGTTATGTTCTCACCCTCACTGATGACTTGAGTAGATATGGGTATATCTATTTAATGAAACACAAGTCTGAGACCTTTGAGATGTTTAAGGAATTTCAGAGTGAGGTTGAAAATCAACGTGACAGGAAAATCAAGTTCCTGCGATCAGATCGTGGAGGAGAATACTTGAGTCACGAATTTGGCACACACTTAAGAAAATGTGGAATAGTTTCACAACTCACGCCGCCTGGAACACCTCAGCGTAATGGTGTGTCCGAACGTCGTAATCGCACTCTATTAGATATGGTGCGATCTATGATGTCTCTTACCGATTTACCGCTATCTTTTTGGGGCTATGCTTTAGAGACTGCCGCATTCACTTTAAATAGGGCTCCGTCGAAATCCGTTGAGACGACACCGTATGAATTATGGTTTGGGAAGAAACGTAAGATGTCGTTTCTAAAAGTTTGGGGATGCGATGCTTATGTCAAGAAACTTCAACCTGAAAAGCTCGAACCCAAGTCGGAAAAATGCGTCTTCATAGGATACCCTAAAGAAACTATTGGGTATACCTTCTACCTCAGATCCGAAGGCAAGATCTTTGTTGCCAAGAATGGATCCTTTCTAGAGAAAGAGTTTCTCTCGAAAGAAGTAAGTGGGAGGAAAGTAGAACTTGATGAAGTATTACCTCTTGAACCGGAAAATGGCGCAACTCAAGAAAATGTTCCTGAGGTGCCTGCACCGACTAGAGAGGAAATTAATGATGATGATCATGAAACTTCAGATCAAGTTGCTACTGAACTTCGTAGGTCCACAAGGACACGTTCCGCACCAGAGTGGTACGGCAACCCTGTCTTGGAAATCATGTTGTTAGACAACGATGAACCTTCGAACTATGAAGAAGCTATGGCGGGCCCGGATTCCGACAAATGGCTAGAAGCCATGAAATCCGAGATAGGATCCATGTATGAAAACGAAGTATGGACTTTGACTGACTTGCCCATTGAGCGGCAAGCCATAGAAAATAAATGGATCTTTAAGAAGAAGACAGACGCAGATGGTAATGTGACCATCTATAAAGCTCGGCTTGTCGCTAAGGGTTATCGACAAGTTCAAGGGGTTGACTATGATAAGACTTTCTCACCGGTAGCGAAGCTAAAGTCCGTCCGAATCATGTTAGCAATTGCCGCATTCTATGATTATGAGATATGGCAAATGAACGTCAAAACGGCATTCCTTAATGGTTTCCTTAAGGAAGAATTGTATATGATGCAGCCGGAAGGGTTTGTCGATCCTAAGAATGCTAACAAGGTGTGCAAGCTCCAACGCTCGATTTATGGGCTGGTGCAAGCATCTCGGAGTTGGAACATTCGCTTTGATGAGATGATCAAAGCGTTTGGGTTTACGCAGACTTATGGAGAAGCCTGCGTTTACAAGAAAGTGAGTGGGAGCTCTGTAGCATTTCTCATATTATATGTAGATGACATACTTTTGATGGGAAATGATATAGAACTCTTGGACAGCATTAAGGCCTACTTGAATAAGAGTTTTTCAATGAAGGACCTTGGAGAAGCTGCTTATATATTAGGCATCAAGATCTATAGAGATAGATCAAGACGCCTCATAGGTCTTTCACAAAGCACATACCTTGATAAGATATTGAAGAAGTTCAATATGGATCAGTCTAAGAAGGGGTTCTTGCCTGTGTTACAAGGTGTGAAATTGAGCTCAGCTCAATGTCCGACCATGGCAGAAGATATAGAAGAGATGAGTGTCATCCCCTATGCCTCAGCCATAGGTTCTATTATGTATGCCATGTTGTGTACCAGACCTGATGTAAACCTTGCCGTAAGTTTGGTAGGTAGGTACCAAAGTAATCCCGGCAAGGAACACTGGACAGCGGTCAAGAATATCCTGATGTACCTGAAAAGGACTAAGGAAATGTTTCTCGTCTATGGAGGTGACGAAGAGCTCGTCGTAAAGGGTTACGTCGACGCTAGCTTCGACACAGATCTGGATGACTCAAAGTCACAAACGGGATACGTGTATATTTTTAATGGTGGGGCAGTAAGCTGGTGCAGTTGCAAGCAGAGAGTCGTGGCGGGATCTACATGTGAAGCGGAGTACATGGCAGCCTCGGAGGCAGCACATGAAGCAATTTGGGTGAAGGAGTTCATCACCGACCTAGGAGTCATACCCAATGCGTCGGGACCAATCAAACTCTTCTGTGACAACACTGGAGCTATTGCTCTTGCCAAGGAGCCCAGGTTTCACAAGAAGACCAGGCACATCAAGCGTCGCTTCAACTCCATTCGTGAAAATGTTCAAGATGGAGACATAGATATTTGTAAAGTACATACGGACCTGAATGTAGCAGATCCGTTGACTAAACCTCTCCCTAGAGCAAAACATGATCAACACCAGAATTCCATGGGTGTTCGATTCATCACAATGTAACTAGATTATTGACTCTAGTGCAAGTGGGAGACTGTTGGAAATATGCCCTAGAGGCAATAATAAAAGCATTATTATTATATTTCCTTGTTCATGATAATTGTCTTTTATTCGTGCTATAATTGTGTTATCCGGAAATCGTAATACATGTGTGAATAATAGACACCAACATGTCCCTAGTAAGCCTCTAGTTGACTAGCTCGTTGATCAACAGATAGTCATGGTTTCATGACTATGGACATTAGATGTCATTGATAACGAGATCACATCATTAGGAGAATGATGTGATGGACAAGACCCAATCCTAAACATAGCACAAGATCGTATAGTTCGTTTGCTAGAGTTTTCCAATGTCAAGTATCTTTTCCTTAGACCATGAGATCGTGTAACTCCCGGATACCGTAGGAGTACTTTGGGTATACCAAACATCACAACGTAACTGGGTGACTATAAAGGTATACTACGGGTATCTCCGAAAGTGTCTGTTGGGTTGACACGGATCAAGACTGGGATTTGTCACTCCGTATGACGGAGAGGTATCACTGGGCCCACTCGGTGATGCATCATCATTATGAGCTCAAAGTGTCCAAGTGTCTGGTCACGGGATCATGCATTACGGTACGAGTAAAGTGACTTGCCGGTAACGAGATTGAACGAGGTATTGGGATACCGGCGATCGAATCTCGGTCAAGTAACATACCGATTGACAAAGGGAATTGTATACGGGGTTGCTTGAATCCTCGACATCGTGGTTCATCCGATGAGATCATCGAGGAGCATGTGGGAGCCAACATGGGTATCCAGATCCCGCTGTTGGTTATTGACCGGAGAGCAATCTCGGTCATGTCTACATGTCTCCCGAACCCGTAGGGTCTACACACTTAAGGTTCGGTGACGCTAGGGTTGTAGGGATATGTATATGCAGTAACCCGAATGTTGTTCGGAGTCCCGGATGAGATCCCGGACGTCACGAGGAGTTTCGGAATGGTCCGGAGGTAAAGAATTATATATAGGAAGTACTATTTCGGCCATCGGGACAAGTTTCGGGGTCACCGGTATTGTACCGGGACCACCGGAAGGGTCCCGGGGGTCCACCGGGTGGGGCCACCTATCCCGGAGGGCCCCATGGGCTGAAGTGGGAAGGGATCCAGCCCAAAGTGGGCTGGGGCGCCACTTCCCCTAGGGCCCATGCGCCTAGGGTGGGGAAACCCTAAAGGGGGGCGCCCCCTTGCTTGGGGGGCAAGCCCCCCACCCCTTGGCCGCCGCCCCCCCTAGGAGATTGCATCTCCTAGGGCCGCCGCCCACCCCCCTAGGCCCCCTATATATAGTGGTGGGGAGGAAGGGCCTCACACCCATGCCCTGGCGCCTCCCTCTCCCTCTCCAACACCTCCTCCTCCTCCATAGAGCTTGGCGAAGCCCTGCCGGAGTACTGCAGCTCCATCACCACCACGTCGTCGTGCTGCTGCTGGAGCCATCTTCCTCAACCACTCCTTCCCCCTTGCTGGATAAAGAAGGAGGAGACGTTACGCTGACCGTACGTGTGTTGAACGCGGAGGTGCCGTCCGTTCGGCGCTAGGATCTCCGGTTATTCGGATCACGTCGAGTACGACTCCCTCATCCCCGTTCTTTGAACGCTTCCGCTCGCGATCTACAAGGTACGTAGATGCATCCAATCACTCGTTTCTAGATGAACTCATAGATGGATCTTGGTGAAACCGTAGGAAAATTTTTGTTTTCTGCAACGTTCCCCAACAATTCCAATGTCACCTCAAGTATCCATGGGTACGATTATACGATATGCATCACACAATCTTAGATTCATCTATTCAACCAACACAAAGAACTTCAAAGAGTGTCCCAAAGTTTCTACCGGAGAGTAAAGACGAAAACGTGTGCCAACCCCTATGCATAAGTTCACGAGGTCACGGAACTCGCGAATTGATCACCAAAACATACATCAAGTGGATAACGTGATATGCCATTGTCACCACAGATAAGCACATGCAAGACTTACATCAAGTGTTCTGAAATCCTTAAAGACTCAATCCGATAAGATAACTTCAAAGGGAAAACTCAATCCATTACAAGAGAGTAGAGGGGGAGAAAACATCATAAGATCCAACTATAATAGCAAAGCTCGCGATACATCAAGATCGTGCCAAATCAAGAACACGAGAGAGAGAGTGATCAAACACATAGCTACTGGTACATACCCTCAACCCCGAGGGAGAACTACTTCCTCTTCATCATGGAGAGCGCCGGGATGATGAAGATGGCCACCGGAGAGGGATCCCCCCTCCGGCAGGGTGCCAGAACGGGTCTAGATTAGTTTTCGATGGCTACAGAGGCTTGCGGCGGCGGAACGCCCCATATAGGTCATTTTCTGTAGGTTTCAGTATATATAAGAGGTGTTGGAGTCAGGAACAAGTCAGGGGGATCCCCGTGGCGGCCATGAGGTAGGGGGCGTGCCCAGGGGGTAGGGTGCGCCTCCAACCTCGTGGTGGCCTCGGGACTCTTCTGGCCCATCTCCGGTACTCCGTGGGCTTCTTCTAGTCCAAAAATGATCTCAGTGAAATTTCAGGTCAATTGGACTCCGTTTGATTTTCCTTTTCTGCGATACTCAAAAACAAGGAAAAAAATAGAAACTGGCATTGGGCTCTAGGTTAATAGGTTAGTCCCAAAAATCATATAAATGCATATAAAACATCCAAGGTTGATAATATAATAGCATTTAACAATCAAAAATTATAGATACTTTGGAGACGTATCAATACAGAGAGATTGTTGGCAACCAACGCAGCTAGAGGCTTTCCAGGCATGCTTGGCAGCATAGATTTTATGCACTGGGAGTGGAAGAACTGTCCATTTGCTTGGCAGGGCCAGTACAAGGGGCATGTCAAAGCGTGCACTGTCATATTAGAAGTGGTGGCTTCACAGGATCTTTGGATATGGCATTCTTTCTTCGGCATGGCAGGTTCTCACAATGATGTCAACATGCTGCAGCGTTCTCCAGTCTTCACAAGGCTTGCAGAAGGCCACTCCCCACCTGTCAACTTTGATATCAACTGCCACCAGTTCAACAAGGGATACTATCTAGCTGATGGTAAATATCCTCAGTGGTCAACTTTTGTGAAGATAATCTTGAACCCCAAGGTGAGAAGAGAAAGAGATTTGCCCAAATGCAAGAGAGTGCTAGAAAGGATGTGGAACTTGCTTTTGGTGTGCTTCAATCCCGATGGGGTATCGTTCGAAACCCTGCACTGTCATGGGATGAAGGGAAGCTTTGGGAGGTGATGACTGCTTGTGTGATCATGCACAACATGATAGTCGAGGGCGAGCATGATGACAACATCTTCGGCCAAGGATTTGATTATCAAGGTGAAAATGTTGAGCCCCTGCACCAATAACCGACCACATTTGAACAGTTTGTCCAATTCCATCGTGAGCTGCGTGATTGGCACACTCATTTGGATCATCAAAATGACTTGGTTGAGCATGTGTGGAGTCAAATTGGAAACCAATAGATGTATTGGTTCATTATGGTCATTCATGACAATTTCGATTTGGTTGTAAAACTATTTTATTTAGAGACAATTTCGATTGGGTTGTAAAACTATTTTTATTTTCAGACAATTAATATTTGAACGTGCAAACTTGTTTTGATATGAATATATAGGCATTTTTGGCCGTGGCGGACAGGATGGGGATAAAGGATGCGGCCACGTGCTGGGCGCACGGCCACCCCATCCCAGGACAGGCCCGGACACGACCCCATCTCCCTACCCAAACAGACCGAATCCGGGCAAAGTGGACATCCATTTGTGGTCGTGCGGTGGAGTTGGCCTAAGCCGCGTGCATCAGCGAGAAAAGCCCAGGACGCCAGCCGCCGGCACGCCTCGCAATGCCTGCCATGGCCCAGATCTAGCGGAGGCGGCTGGATCCAGACAAGGCCGCCACCTCCCAATGGACACTGGTCCGAGATCACTCAGTGGACCTTCCAACGCTCACCCCAGTGATCTTCAACTTGACCCACCGGATTGGGAAGGACGGCGGTGGCCACCTCCCAGCGGTAGTGGCGGATAGCCATGAGCCCACTACCGCTGGGGCCATAATCCCTTGTCCTGGAGGGATCTAGCGGCATGGAAGCCCGTGTGTTTACTGGCGGCACGAGGGAGCCATGGGTCTGATCCGACGAGGGGAGTTGCATGGATCACCTGGGGAGAGGAGAAGTGAAGGAGGGAGATGTCCCACTGCCACCGACGACCACACAATAATTTGCCCTGGTGTCCTCAACCATCGGCGGTGAGGGAGTGTGGCCGGTAGCAAGATTTTTGCGGTGGTGGCGCTCGTGCTGCTAGAGTCGCCCTAAACGTGCGATGCAAGCTTCAATTTCATGATACACAAGGCTAGAGTTGCATAGCATGATTGGTATGACGTTCTTTATGAGTGTTTTATTTTCTAACAAGGGATAATTATCCTTTTGCCCTCAGTGGTGTCCATGTGCTCAGTTTTGCCCTCAGATGCAAATTGTGCTCAGTTTTGCCCCTAGTCCATGCACAACAACTATGATGAGGCCAAACAGCCATATTTGAGTCCATTCCGTCCGCTGGACTTAGTGGTTGTGGGTCCGGAGCTTACACGTGGGACCGCGTGGACGTGGGTCCGGAGCTGACATGTAGGCCCGTGCAACTAAATCCCCAAATAATTCTAGCTCACTCTGCCCATCCGCCGGCCGGCTGTCCTGCGCCGCCGCGGCCGGCACCTGCCCCGCCACCAGCTGCACGGCCTGCTCCATCGCTACCATCTTGCGCCTATGCTCCACGGCTACCTGCGACGCCCGCCACCTTCCTGCGACGCCACGGGTGGGGCGCCCACCACCTGCTCGACCCGCGGCGCGGCCTCCTTCCGTGCGCCCGGCCGGAGCGCTCAAAGGTGGGGGCTGCTGGAGCTATTTGAACTAGGAGGAAGAACCCTAGGGCGAAATGGCGAGCAGCGGCGACCCCAGAGTATTTGGCATGGCAGGCATCGGGCCGGAGATCCGCCGCGTCCACGACTAGGTTCCCGAGGGGTAAGTCTCGTCTCTTGTTTAGATTGAGCTTAGTTGTGCATTTGAACACTCGATTCGAGTAGGTTTGCCGAATTAGTTTGCTGATTGCGTCTCCGTTTTTCACCGGTTAGGATGGAGTTGTGGTTTTCTTTCATGGTGCACATTAGAAGGGACTGGTACATGTTCGATGCAAAGGATAAGAAGAAATACCAAAGAGGTTTTGATTATCGGTTGCCAATGGCTAGTAATTGGAGTTTCAGACAATTTGAGGAGGTAATTTGTAGCCAATATCCTTGGGGTTTGCTTGATGAAGTGGTATACAAATACTATGATGGGAAAAGCAATGGGTGACAGTTAGTAATGATGAAGAGCTAGCTACCATGTTTGTTAGGAATAAAGAGAAAGATCATTTTCATGTGAGGCTGCAAGTTGATGTGCTTGAGCAGGCATTTGGATCTAGGATGACGGGTGCAACATCTCAGGGAGAACCAAGTCGTCGTAATGGCATCTCTAGCCAGAACAGTTCAGTTGGTGCACGGCGACGTGGTGGCTCGACAAGTGTGGGCAACAGCAGTAGGGTCCCCCTTGAAGTGGAGCCTGATGACTACAATTCTAGGGTTGATGAAGAGAAGCTATATTATGATGTTATTCGGAATTTATGACGGGCACCTCGGACTGAAAACCAAGATGAGGCTCACAATGCAGTCCTTGTGAATCATGACGATGTGGGTGAGGACGAAGACCTTGCAGCTGTTGAATGGGACCCTTTGAACCCTCATATTGAAGAAGGTACAATTTTTGCATCCATGAATGAGTGTAGAAATGCACTTCTGACATACTGCATCAAGGTAGAACGTACTTTCAAAGTTGACAAGAGTGATCAATTACGTTACAGAGTGCACTGTCCGACTGAGGGTTGTCCATGGAGGCTGCTCGCATCTAAAATGTGAAATAGCACTAATGTTCTGGTCAAAGTGAACCCTTTTAAGCACACATGCCAGGAATCAACCCTTAGGAAGGATACAATTAGTAGAGCCAAGTCAAGATGCGTGGCAGAAGAAGTAAAGAAGTGGGTGAAAGAAAACCACCAAGTGGGTCCAAAGGAATTGCAGAAGAACATCAAAGATAAGTTCAAGATAGATTTACCATACATGAGGTTGTTAAATGGTAAACAACATGCTATGTATTCTATTTATGGTAACTGGCAGGAAAGTTTCAATTGTTGTATTCATTCAAAGGTGAAGTGGAGAGGACAAGCCCAGGTAGTATTGTAGATATTGATCACCACACCATGGAGTACACATTCAGGGGAGTGACAAAGACCAAGGAATGCTTTAGGAGAGCTTTTGTCTGCTTTGAGGCTTGTCGCCGGGTTTTTTTGGCAGGCTGCAGGCCTTATTTGGCTATTGATGCCACTTTTCTCACAGGGAGGTTTAAAGGACAGTTAGTAGCAGCTTCTGCAGTTGATGCACACAATTTTGTATTTCCAGTTGCCTACGGTGTGCTGGAGACAGAGTTTGAGGAGAGCTGGACTTGGTTTTTGCATAATCTGCGCCGGGCTATTGCACATCCCAATGGGTTGGTCATTCTTACAGATGCCTGCAAAGGTTTAGAAGTGGTCGTCGACAATGTGTTCCCTTGAGTAGAGCATAGGGAATGCATGCGTCACCTTGCTGCAAATTTCATGAAGAAATTCAAAGGAAAGGTGTATACCGACAATTTATGGCCAGCATCTTTGACTTGCAGTGTGAAGAAGCACAACTACCACTTGAGGCAGTTATACATGAATCCCAAAGTGAAAGAATACTTGGAAACACACCACTCCAAGTTATGGGCCAGAAGCCAATTCAGTGAAGTGAGCAAAGTTGACTATGTGCACAATAATCTAGCAGAGTCTTTCAACTCAATGATCCGGAAACTAAAGGGTCATTATGCGGTGGATTTGCTTGACAGGATAAGGATAGAATACATGCAGAAATTTCATTATCATGCAGGAATAGCCGAGGCAAAATTCATGGGCCACATTATCATCCCTGCCGTGATGAATGAACTAAATCAGAAGACAACAGCCTTGGAAATGAACATGACTCTTTGCTCGGGTACCACAGTAGAGATATCATATTTTGATAAAGAGAAGAGGGAATGGAGATATCCAGTGGATTTAGAAGCTAGAACTTGCAGTTGTAGGCAATGGCAGATAACTAGGTTGCCATGCATTCATGCCTTGTTTTTCATCACTTCTCTCCCAGGTACAGCAGGGAACATACAGCAGTATGTGCAGGATTACTACTCTGTTGCAAGGTTCAAAGCCATATATGCTTATGCCTTGCCTGCTATGGAGGGAAAACAACAATGGGACATGGTGGACCCTGGATTCAAGCTTTGCGCTCCAGTTCTGAAGAGAGCGGCAGGTAGACCAAGGAAGAGTCGAATCAGACCTCGCAGCGAAGGAGCTGGACTTGGAGCGAGGAAGCGTAAGTGCACAAGGTGTGGTCGGTCTGGTCATTTCGATAAGTATTGTGATAACACAGTAGATCCAGCGTTCAGAGAGAGTTTCGATGAAGGCTTCGATGAAAATGTTGGTCAGTAGCCGGTTGCCTCAACAGATGATGAAAATGATGGTCAACAACCGGTTGCATCAGATGATGATTTTGACGAGGTTTCAAATGATGATGGTCAACAGCCGCATGATTTTGACGATGATCCAAAATATCCTCCAAATAATGATTCAAGTGAGGCTCCAAATGGTGATCCAAGTGAGGCTCCAAATGGTGATCATGGTGATCCAAGTGAGGCTCCAAATGATGATCCATACGAGGCTCAAAAAGGTGACCAACCTTCTGTTGTTGTGAGTTCTGCTAGGTATGTAAATCTTGCAAGGATCAAATACTATTGTACATTTATCACTTGACATGATCTCATTACCCTTTATGTTTTCCACAGCTCTATGATAGGTTTGAAGAAGACGTGCAAGGTATCGACAACCAAGAGGAGAAGAGAAGAAGCAATGAGCACAAGGTGCACGAGGAGCAAAGTGATGGCAAGAAGCTCAAGAAATAGACAGAAGCCCCAATGCTATATATGAATAATTATGAAACATTATGAATAAGGGATGATGTTGTATTATGGAACATTATGAAACATTTATCACTTGACATGTTGTATTTCTATTGGATGATGTTGAACGTATGTTAGAAGTATGTTTGACATGATGTTTAAATCTGTTTGATGATGTTTGAATGAGCACATGGTTTTTCCTTTTTTTTGATTTTTTTAATTTTGTTTTGCTCATTTGAATTCTAGTCATACCTAACTTTGACCAAGATTTAAACAAGTCTAAAACATCAAAATGAAAAACTAAGCCTCGATCCTTCTTAGTCAATCCAAAATGAAGCTGTGGTGAGGTTTTTGAAATTTTCATGAAAAATGTGCTAAAAAGAGGGGTCCAAATGTAGGGTAGACGGCCTCATTTGTAAGAAAGGTTTTTTTGACCTAGTCTAAATCAGCCAAATAACTTTCCTACACATATATTCTATATATACAGACTATGTGCGCTGGTTTTTCCATTTTTTGATTTTTTTTTAATTTGTTTTGCTCATTTGAATTCTGGTTAAACTTAACTTTGACCAAGATTTAAACAAGTGTAAAATATCAAAATGAAAAACCAAGCCTGGATCCTTCTTAGTCACTTCAAAATGAAGCTGTGGTGAGTTTTTTGAAATTTTCATGTTCATTTCCCCAAAACACTTCTCTTCACTTCATACAAGAGAGTTTGAGATACTCGAGATACCACATAATACACATGAACTTATCGTTTAAATGTATGTAAACCTTGTTTATCAACTTAAATCATTAGTATATGACATAAGAGGACTATGTGCGCAGATTTTTTATTTTTCTGATTTTTATTTAATTTATTATGCTCATTTGAAATCTGGTCAAACATAGCTTTGACTGCTCCAAACCCCTCCCAAACCCCGCTAACCCTAACGCTGAACAAAGACCGTTCATCTAACCCTATCGGTGATGAAGGGCCGTCGATCTAACCCTTTTAGAAGGAATCTGCGGGGAGGAGGAGGGCGATCCGCGGGATGCAATTTGATTGGCTAGGAGATTGTTTTTTAAAACAAATAATGGCGCGCTGGATGGACCGTTGGGCCGTCTCGTTGTCTGGGCCTGAGACCGCAGTAAATATCCCATCTCAGCCTTTCCAGGCCTTGCATGCATGGGAGGCGGTGACGTGGGTTTGCATGCGCGGGAGGCGGCGACATGCATGCATGCGAGCGAGGCGCGCTAGGCGAGCTAGGCTAGCGAGGTGAGCTAGGTGGTTCAGGGCAGCGAGTCAGATGCACCGCCGGTCAAAGAGCTAGGCAGTGATTCAGATGCACACACGCGCCCCATGCATCATTTTCGTGCAAAAATTTAAGAGTGCAAAACGTAACGGATACACACACGCGTCTGGATACACACACGCGTCTGGATACACACACGCGTCCGGATTCACGCACGCACCGTTCTCATCCTTATTCTCTTCCTCTCCCACCCACAGGCTTATAAATGGGGTGCCTCTCTTCCTCTCCCACCCACAAGCCAGATCCGCTCCATTCTCTCCAACTTCAAACACCCAAGCGACCGAGCCCTCCCCAAGCGAGACCAAGTGAAGATGCAGTTCAACGGGCCGACCTTCAACCATCTGCTTGTCGTGCTGAAGCTGCGCTACCCACCGGGCGTTCTTGTGGAGAGGGAGCTCCGTGTGTGGGCTATTCAAGGCGGAGGGGTTCCGTCGAACTCACCCGCGCCTTCCTTAGAGCCGGCTATGCCCACCTCCCACGGGGCTCTCCGAGGATGTTCACCCTCAATGAGGTTCGTGACCGCGGCGGCATCCTCCTATTGCTCACGGTCACCTTCACCAACCCGTTTGACGCGCGCGAGTTCCTCGGCCAAGTCTTTTGGTGCGGCTGCAAGGCCATCTTCTTCACCGTCTACAACATCTACACCAACTACGAGAGCATCTTCCCCACTCTAGGCCAGATGCACTCCCTTCCCTACGACGCGGAGGAGGAGGTGTGAAGATGAATACGGTGTTGAAGGGGCGCGCACAGCCAAGGTGGAAGAAGGAGGTCAAGAAGAAGATGTTCAAGCCCAGGGTCAAGCTCGTCATGTTTCATTTTTTATTTTGTTGCTTTTCTGTGTCGTGTCGTGTCGTGTTTCGTCATGTGTTCGTGAACTATTCGTGAACTTATTATTGTAATGGTACGATGTGTTGCATCTTATCTAAGTTATTAGGGTTTATTATGTGTGTTAAAAAATGTCCGTGCCCAAACATTCACTATGTGTGTGCAAACATTCATGGTCTCACTATTTTTTTTGACAAATTTCACAGTCTCATTATGTATACCTTCCTTCCCTACCCATGTGAATGTCTTGCCATTTGTCCTAGCGGTTACCAGCGCAGCCCTAAACACCACAAAACCACGCGGTCCTGGGTTCGAGTCCCCAGCCGCACCAATTTTTTGTGCATTTTCCACCCTTCATTTTTTTAGACAAATTATTTTTTTCTCAATGTAATGCCCTTAAAAAATGTTCATTTATTTTGGCACCAGGTGTAAACCTCTACCAGAGATGATGCACATTTTCCATGACATTTTGATCTTTGATTTAAATCACTGTGTATTTGAATTGGATTAATTAACAGCTCCAAAAAATTTCTAACCTTAATTGTTTGGCTCTGGAATAATTCAATTAGCTTCCACAAAAAGTTTCAACATTATGATTTACTGCCTAAATTAAATCAGAACAGAAAACAGAAAAATACGCAAGAGAACTCCCGAATGGGCCTAATTGGATGCAGTTGGCCCATTAGTCTAGCCTGCACTTGGCTCTACGCTCTTAATTTGGCCCAAGAGCAACCTTTTTTTTGACACAAAGGCAGAGCAGAGAGCTGCATTTCTATGATCAAAAGTTTCTGAATTCCTCATTTCTTCTCCTTTTTTCAACATATTTAAATGTTGGTCACTTCTTCTCCTTTTTTCAACATTTAAACAACTTTGACCAACATTTAAACTAGGTGAATTTCTCATACAATTTCAAGATTACAAATTCCTCCATAGTTCATGCCTTTTCATACATTTTCAACATTACAACCAGTGCGATTACCATACCTACAAATGCCCAAAAGTATTTGCAAATGGGTATTGGTAGTGCTTGATCTTCAAGCTTCCTAACCTTCTTCTTCAACATCCTAATCTCAACAGCTAGCTCTCTGTCAGTGCGTGCTTCGCCCTCCATCTGTTCTTCCGGAGCTCGTGCTGCGGCCACTGCCATTCGTGGCAGCGTGCGCAACCATTCTTCATGTTCTTCTTGCAGTTCATTCATCAGAGTCTTGGCCAGAGCATCGACCCAAAGAAAGAAGCATGTCACCTGCATGAACACCAAACAGATCAACTCATTGCTCAAAGATCCCACCCACGAAAATGGTGCAATTGCCCCAATTCTTACCGCATTCTTGCTGCACAGGTAGAACGGACGATTCTAGTTCCTCGGTGTGTGAGGAACCCTCCGATCAACGCCCGCCCGGCACCGCGGACAGACGAAGACATGCATGTCCACACGCGTCCGGCTCTGCATCCGCGAGGTGGCGTGGGAGCTTGAGGAAGACATGGAGCTCGGAGCCGAAGGGGATCTCAACGCCGCCGCGCCCTCCACAGCTAGCTTCCCACTGCCACACCCTCCACAGCTAGCTTCACACTGTCGTGCTCTCTCTCTCTCTCTCTCTGTCGCCATGGTCACCGCCGTGCTCTCTGTCGCCGTGGTCATCGCCGCTGTCGCCTACTTATATAGCACACCTGCAACGGCTCTTTGCTCAACGGCTCCCTGTTGGGTCCCACAAGCCACGCGTGCAACGGTCTGAATAAAATTGGCCGTCCCTGCCGCCTGGTCCCACCTGTAACGGCCGAGTCAAAAGGTTGACCTGACGGAGACGGCTGAGTTCACGGAACGAGTCGGTGCGCTCAGACTAGGGGCAAAACTGAGCACAACTCACATTTGAGGGAAAAACTGAGCACATGGACACCATTGAGGGCAAAATGATAATTAACCCTTCTAACAATGCAGGACAACTTGACGTATTATATTGAATAGAGGTAGAAATACACGATTAACAACCAGCAGAGTTACAAACAAGAACAAACGAAACTTGTGAAAGCAAAATGACACCGAAATCTTGACCACCAAATTAACTGCCTACAAACCACAACAGAGTCAACTAATGTAATACAAAACAACCTAGACTTGCTTCTGCCCATTGCACCCAATCAGTCTTAAGTGGCGTGTGGGGACTTAAAGAGATGCTGCCATTCCATTCCCTACATACGCTCTAGATAATTAATGGCCTTGCTCAGATTTTCCCAAAAAAGCACTATACACCAAATGATGGTCACTAGACACTGCAACCCGTGAAGAGATGATGAGCCGATTCTGGCGCAATGTTGCAGAAACAACATGCATCGTTATGAGGGAATCGCGCTTTGCGAGATGGTCCGCTGTCCAGACACGTCCCATGGCAGCCAGCCAAAGAAAGAGTTTGCATTTTTAGAGGGGCCCAAGCCTTCCAAATGGTGGAAGCGGTACTAAACATAACGGTTGTAGCGAAGTGCGCTTTAATGATGGTGTCTCAGAGTTAATAATGGTGCTTTGCAACCTCAACATTAGTATGGAGCCATGGACCAGTCTCATACTTTTCTGGCTGCTATCTGACTATCATATTAGTGTGAAGCAATTTTTGAATATTGTGTATTCTTTGTGTTTTCATGTATGCAAACTGTGTAGTTGTTCCAATAATAATAACAAAATGGGCGCGAATACCGTTGCCAAATTATGTTCTATCGACATAATCAAGTATTTTCTTCTTTTTCTTGAGTCTAACAAATCCAATTCTTGCCTGTGGAGACAATAGGATAAAATTTTGCCGATAAATGTCACAGTGATTGTGTGGTGTAAGAGCATCTCCAGCCGTTGTGCCCCCCAGGAGGTGTTTTTTCGGCCTCCTGGGGAGGCCCCGTCGCTAACTTTGCGTTTGGGTGCAAAAAATTTCCAACCGTGGTGCCCCCCAGGACTCGCTCGGCCGCGTCTTCGTCTTCCACCACCTCCTCCCGGCTCGCTGGCTGCCGCGGCCTCCTCCCGGCTCCTCGTCGCGGCCTCGACGATGCCCCTGTGCTCCACCTCGAGGCGCACCACGCCGACCGCTCCCGCTACATGATCTCCTGTGACGCTGCTTGGAGCGGTGCGGGTCTGAGCCATGGCTGCTGTTGTGCATGCATGCACTGGCTAGCACGCGAGAGCTCCAAGCATGGCATCGCGACACCACACACGCACGCGAGAGCTCGGGCACGAACGCGACAGTGACGGCCAGCATGCGGCGGCTGCGGCCACCAAACCCGGCCAGCATGCAAGCCTGTGCATACCCGTGCGACTGCGGAGCCCGGCTAACACGCGGGGAGCAGGCTAGCCGCGCCGGCCTCTCAGCGTCGGGGCCCAGGAGAAGCAGCAGGACCACACGAGCCGAAGGTAGAGCTGGGGCTGGAGCGCCCGGTGAGCCATGCCGTGCAGTCTTCGTCCTCCGCCGCGTTGTCCTCGTCCACGCGAGCAGCTGGCCAAGGCGAGCTGGAGCTGGAGCGCCCGGCGAGCCGTGCCGTGCCGTCCTTGTCCTCCGCCACGTCGTCCTCGTCCTCGGCCATGCCGTGGAGCTGGAGCTCGACCGCCGGGCGAGGGCGCCGTGGAGTGCGCGGGCGGAGACGGCCCACTCCGGCTGTCTCGCCCAGTGGCCCATTCGTCTAGCCATGCGAGAGTGGCGAGGAGGCATGGTGAGGGCGCACAGCAGCCAAGGAAAGGGTGCGTGGTGAGCGCGGGCGGCGAGGAGGCGTTGCGGTCAGTGTGAGGGCTCGGCGGGCTGCAAGGAGATGGCGGCCAGGAGGCGTGGCGGCGAGCGCGGCCGGAGCGAGGAGCTCTGCTTGCTGCTTGCGGAGAGAGAGAGAGAGAGAGGAGAGTGATCCCTTTTTCTACAAGTGGGTGGGGTGGGCCTGACAGAAAAAGAGGGGGGAGAGAGAGGAGAGAGGCTGACGGATGGGGTTTGCATACAAGAAAAGTAGCGCCGGGCGTCCCAAGTGCCCCCCGGGCGCTGGGTTTTGCCCGGGGTCGCCGGCGCTGTTTTTGCTGAAATCTGGCACAAAATGAGGTCGTGGGGGCGTGACTGGGAGCATTTTTTACAACCGGCGCTAAAAAAGGTGCTTGGGGGCGTCTTGGGGAGCCTAGTGGAGATGCTCTAACTCACAACTTCCTAGTGAGGTCTCATACTATTAGTGAGGTGCAATGAGCAACTTAACTCCATACGCAACTCTCTTTTGTCTATATATATGTGGACCATTTTACAAGTATCACCATATGAAGATATTCATTTTCTTGTATTTAGCTATACTGAGCTATTGGAGAAAGAGCTGTTTTACGGTGATTGGGTTAGTACTCAGAGTACTTAGCAGTACTTACATGTCTGATCACGTCTGATTTTTATTAGCCGTCCGATCTTGCAGGGAATTTTAATTGATTAAATTTAATATGTTAATTGCGATAAGGGCATAATGGTCCAGGGGGAAATATCTTTTCTTGAACCGATCACCTGAGGACCAGATCCATGTCTACTCTATCCAGTTCAGAATCCTCCTCCGATGTATTCGTCGCCGCTCGCCGCTCCTAACCTTCTTCGTCCTCGACCTGCCTGGTGAGAGGAATAAATTCATCGTCCTCGTCCTTCTCCATCACCAGCCCCCCACGTCATCACCGAAGAAGAAGGCTGGATCTGCGCCAGCTGAATCGGCGGCGATGGCGGCGGGCGATCCCATCTCTTCGCGCGTACCATCATTAAGGTATGAAATCAGCTTGGGGTTCTGCTCGTTCCCTTGGCCGTTGCACCCCTCCACCGTGCATGCAGTACAACCTCAACCCCACAAGATCCGTGTAATTTAGCAGTATGCGAGATTTGTACAGACTAGAACAACGAATGGAAAGCTTCATCGTGGCGTAGTCTCTCTTGAGCTAATCGCATCATGTTAGTTTAACTAAGATATTGAGGGCATTGCTTACTTCCTTTGGTACCGCAGAAAAAAAGTGACATACTTGACGTTTGAGATGAGATATACTAAAGGAAGATGAGATACTGGTTCCATAGTTGACTTAATTTAGTTTATTAAAGTCATCATCACTTTAGGTTTGCATAGTGCATGAAATATTGTTTAAAGGAAGACGAGATACTACTTGTTGGACGTTGATGATTGGTTTCCCTCACATGTCAAACGAGCAAAGTCTTTTCCATGCACTTGTCTTTGCCTATGAGCTATTTTACACCTGCAACATTGATAAACAGAAAGATGTTGATGATTTGTTTCCCTCACATGTCATATGCAGGAAGACATGGCGTATGCAAGTGATGAGAGTATGTTCGAGTATCTAAATATTGTCAGCAAGATGTTTGATAGTGAGGTTGAAGGCTATGAATTCTACAACAAATATGCTCTTGAAAAAGGTTTTAGTGTGAGGAAAAGCTACATTGAGTGGGATGGATCCAACAAATACATAATTTTAAGGAAAATTGTGTGTAGTCGTCAAGGGTTTCGCAAAGAGAAGCACATGAAAAGAAAGATGGAAGATAGAAAGAGGAGGCCACAAAGTTTAACTCGTGTTCGGTGTAATGCTAAATTGGTCATTACGAGACAGGAGGAAACCGGTCGGTGGTTTGTCAAGGATTTCATCGATGAGCACAGCCATCCTCTAGCCCCACGGGATCTTTCTTGTCTGCTGCGTTCGCATAGAAGAATTAGCGATGAGCAGAAAGAGGACATTGCGGAAATGAAAAATGTGGGATCCGCAAATACCGTATTATGGATATTTTGTGCTTTCAATACGGTGGATTTGATAAGGTTGGATGCATAAAGAGGGACATTTATAATTTCTGCCATGCTAATAAGCAGGAGACAATCAGCGCCGGTGATGCTAATACGGTGATCATGCACATGATGGCGAGGTGAGAGCGAGATGTGGATTTTTTCTTCAAGTACTTGGTAGACGAGCATGGCCATCTGAAGGGACTGTTCTGGGTTGATAGTCAATCTCGACTTGACTACGAGGCTTTCAGAGACGTCATTGTTTTTGATAGCACATACAGAACCAACAAATACAATCTGCCATTCGTGCCATTTGTCGGGTTGAATCACCACCGGAGCACTGTCATTTTTGGCTGTGGTATAATTTCTCATGAAAGAAGCCAGGCATACGAGTGGATGTTGCAGACCTTTTCTGATTGCATGGCACAGAAGCATCCGATATCTGTGATCACAGATGGGGACCTTGCAATGCAGAGAGCAATCAGGGTGGTCTGGCCAGACTCAAACCATAGACTATGTATATGGCACATTCAGCAGAACATTGTACGCCATCTGCATGATGACGACGTAAAGGAGGAATTCAGACCTTTCATTTATGACACTTCTTCCATTGAAGAGCATGAGATAGAATGGATACAATTCTTACAACGGAATAAAGTAACCAGTGAGGAGTCTTGGCTGCATCAGATGTATCAGATGAGAAAGTTGTGGTGTGCTCCATATCTTGAGGGGCGTTGTTTCCTAGGATTGAGAAGCAATCAGAGGAGTGAGAGCTTGAACTATGTGCTACATACGCATCTTGAGGGTAAGATGTCGTTGTTTGAAATGCTAGAGCACTATGAGTGTTGCCTTGCATCGCGACGGATTAACGAAGCTCTCCATGACGTCGAAGCCTTGCAGTCCGTTCCATTTACAAAGGAAAATGCTTCGCCGCTTGAGAAACACGCCGCAACAGTTTTCACACCTAGTGTCTTCAAGATGGTCTTATGGAGCATAGATGTTGTCAGCAAATGTCAGATCAGAGAGATACTAGATGGATCAGAAGATTCCACTTACGTTGTGTCCAAGCAGGAAAGAATGGATAAAAAGTTTGGAGTGCGCATTGAAGAGCAAGGAGGTCTTTTGCACAGGGTGAGTTGTTCTTGCCGTAAGCTGGAATGCGCAGGCACACCATGTTCCCACATTTTTTACATATTGGGGATTTTAAAACAAACAATTCTGCCCAGTTGTTGCGTTCCCACTAGGTTGACTATGAATGCAAAATGTGCATACGCACCTACCAGAAAAAACCAGATGTATGACTATTCGGTAAACCTGCAGAGGTACCGCGAGTTGCGGAATTGTAGTCACGCCGCAAGTTTCAAGGCATGCCGCTCTGATGAGGACTATCACCGTCTAAAGATGCTTTTGCATGTACAACATCATGGCAAGCAATCAAGTTTTGAACAAGCTGACAGCAAGGAGTCAACTAATACTCAGCATAACAGCATTAGGTTTGGCCCATTGATGCCGCACTCGGAGAAAGTTGATAAGGTTCTGGATCCCGTGCATGTGCGAGGCGGAGGTGCACCGAAGAAAAGGCTACATGCAAAGACAAAGAAGTCAAGATCACAGAATATCTGTGGCTATTGCAAGAATCCTGGTCACAATCGACGTAAATGCGCTAAATTGCTAGAGGTACGAAATATGTTCATATTTTTTTTGCATGTGTTTTACTCATAATTGATGTCCATGTGATTTATTCTATTCTTCTGTGTAGGATCTCGAGGTTGAACTGTGATGTCTACATACAACATGAACCGACGATGAGCCAGAGAAAGTCGTGTGCCATTCAGCTTTGTGTGACGTGGTCTTTACATTCTATTTCATCGCGACAGTAATTTAGTGAAGTGCGGTTGTACTGCCATGTTACTGTATTAGTTCGACATCTTTCGTTTCCATTTTCTGTGTGTATCATTTGATGTCCAACTTTAAGAATGATGATGTATTTCGAACAGGAATAAGGGCTAGCATGGAGCACTTGTTATTTTCGAGTAGAATAATTTTTGTGATGTATTTCTGCACGCACGCACGGCCGCCAGACGGATTTCCCGCGTGATCCCACGGTCTGCATGGCTCATGCATGGCAGGCCATTTTCCTACGTCGACCCAAACACCGGCCCATCTGAGGTTGCAGCTCCGGACGGACCACGTTGTGTATGATCTCACGCGTTGTTCTCGTGTAACTAAAAATAGTCCCACCTCGCCCCTCGACCAGCTCCATTACCTGCTTAAATACCTTCATCGAGGTGATTTTAGCAAGGGTTGGTCCTCATTGTAGGATGAATATGATTCTTCACCCTTACTATGGTTGTCATGCATATTCATAATCATCATGCATATTCTTCATTTAGAGATGATTAATGACTGACGTAGTTTTTAAATAAGCGGGGCCCGGTGGGGTGTGCTTGGAAATATTTGAGAAACCTCCATGCACGTTCATCTTCGCTGCATGCAAATCGGGCGGTAGCCGCTGTGCCAGCAGCTGTCAAGGCCTTGATGAATCACTATTCACATGCAGGTCCCCGACTCTTGCATGCAGGTGCCTGGTTTTTGCATGAAGGTCCTTGGGTCGCATCATTGGTTGAGGAAAGTATCTTTAGAGAGTTTCGAACTTACATTGCCCAGGGCATACAAATTTCAAAAAATACAAAACCTTGGAAACCTAGCATTGTTTGTGCAAGAGATCATGTGTGCCAAAATTGAGGTGATTTGGAGGTGGTCGAAAAAATGCCCGCATTCCGGAGGGACCATTTGGTCTACTCGCTTCCGCTTCGTCGACCCCCGCTTTTGCGGTTGCTTCCCTCTAAGGAGGAACGCTCCCCTACCGATGCATTTTGACATCCCACAGCTTCAGCAGATCGCTTAGCCCCGTTCATCTTCAGCGCAAGGGCGCTCGATCAGTGAGCTATTACGCACTCTTTAAAGGGTGGCTGCTTCTAGGCAAACCTCCTGGCTGTCTTTGCACCCCCACCTCCTTTATCACTGAGCGGTCATTTAGGGGCCTTAGCTGGTGATCCGGGCTGTTTCCCTCTCGACAATGAAGCTTATCCCCCATCGTCTCACTGGCCGACCTTGACCCCTATTATTTTTGGGTCATATCTAGTATTCAGAGTTTGACTTAAGCCAGTTTTTGAAAAAAGGTGAATTTTTCCACCACCTCCAAATCACCCAAATTTTCTTGTACATGGTGACCCGCATGTGCCAAACATGTCTATGAAATAAATTTTTGAAAAAAATTATTTTACAATGCCCCCTTGGGGCATAGACCGATGTTTTCAGCAGTCAGTCTAGAGGGCATTATAAATTAAAAAAAATCAAAAAAGTACAAAACCTTGGAAACCTAGCATTGTTTGTGTAAGATATCATGTGTGCCAAAATTGAGGTGATTTGGAGGTGGTCGAAAAAATGCCCGCATTCCGGAGGGACCATTTGGTTAAGCCAGTTTTTGAAAAAGGTGAATTTTTCCACCACCTCCAAATCACCCAAATTTTCTTGTACATGGATACCCACATGTGCCAAACATGTCTATGAAATAAATTTTTGAAAAAAATTATTTTACAATCCCCCCTTGAGGCTTAGACCGATGTTTTCAGCAGTCGGTCTAGAGGGCATTATAAATTCAAAAAAATTCAAAAAAATACAAAACCTTGGAAACCTAGCATTGTTTGTGCAAGAGATCATGTGTGCCAAAATTGAGGTGATTTGGAGGTGGTCGAAAAAATGCCCGCATTCCGGAGGGACCATTTGGTTAAGCCAGTTTTTGAAAAAAGGTGAATTTTTCCACTACCTCCAAATCACCCCAATTTTCTTGTAAATGGTGACCCACATGTGCCAAACATGTCTATGAAAGAAATTTTTGAAAAAAATTATTTTACAATGCCCCCTTGAGGCATAGAACGATGTTTTCAGCAGTCAGTCTAGAGGGCATTATAAATTCAAAAAAATTCAAAAAAAATACAAATCCTTGGGAACCTAGTTTTGTTTGTGAAAGAGATCATGTGTGCAACATGTCTATGAAAGAAATTTTTGAAAACAATTATTTTACAATGTCCCCTTGAGGTATAGACCGATGTTTTGAGCATTAAATCAGGGTGTGTACAACTTTAGCTTGTTCTTGCCAAAATGCAGCATCATGGACATGCTGCAATGGAAATAATGGTGACAAATGCAAAAAATGAAATATGACAAAAAAAGCCCGCCTACTTGCCCGCTTTCACAATTCAACGACCTGCATACGACTAGAAACCCAATCATTTATTGGGCTAGGATGCAGAGGCCTGCCAGTTTGTGAAAACAGGTTGCAAGTAGGCCCCACAGGGCAGGGATGGAGACGGTTAGGCAATGTGCTGCCCACTTTAGAAAGGAACTTGAGAGGGAAAGCTCAACCCGCTATATAAACCGGTGCTAGCTCCCCTCGCTCGGCGAGGTGGGACTAAACTCCCTGCACCCCTGGGATGTGCCCGGCGCGACGCTCGCTTGGGCCTAATTCGGGTGGGCCGTCCCACGCCAGCCTCACCCGCTGGGTCACTGGATGGACCGTTGGGCCATCTCGTTGTCTGCGCCTGAGGCCTGCATGCATGGGAAGGGCGGCGACGTGGGTTTGCATGCGCAGGTGGCGGACGTGCATGCATGCGAGCGAGGCGATTAAAACCTTGTTTTCATCAACGTAGCAATTAAAACCTTGGTTTCACACTTTTTTGATCCACCCGCATCTATTCAACGTGGCAATCAAAGCCTTGGTTTCACACTTTTTTGATCCACCCGCATCTATTCAACGTGGCAATTAAAGTGGCATATGGATCGTTCGACGCGGCTAGTTTGAACATAAGCGCGGTCGGTTCCCTTCCCTTCCCCTTTCCCTATTTAAACCACCAGCCCTCACCTTCTGCACACATCCATTTGCGCCGCCCTTCTCTTCTTCCCCAAACCCAGAGCACTCTCTGAGCGAGCCGCGAGGATGCAGTACAACGGCCCCACCTACCGGCTCCCACCGACCGTGCCGGAGAGATAGTATCCGACCGGCGTCGTCGTGGAGAGCACGCTTCGCGTGTGGGCGTTCTCACGCTGGAGGGGCGCAAGGGGCTTTGCCCAGTGGTTCCTCCGTGCGGGCTTAGCCCACCTCCCGGCGGGCTCGCCGGTGATGTTCTGACTGGATGAAGTGCGTCCAAACTCCTGGTCTCCGCCGATAGGGCTCACCGTCACCTTCACCAACAGATTTGACGCGTACTACCTCCTCGGCAAGGTGTTTTGGTGTGGATGTGAATTCATCGCATTCACAAGCCACAACATCTTCACAAACTTCGACTGCATCTTCTCCACCCGCGATGGTATGCACACCCTCCCCTACTACAATGGCGAGGACGGGATGGAGAGGAGCACTAGAGAGGAGGCGCAGTGAAGATGGTGGTGAAGGCCCGGTCTCGTCAGCTTGTCTTGCCCTAGCGTGTTAGGGCAAGTTTTTTATCTTTAAATATTTCTATTAAATCATGTCGTTGGTTCTACCGTGAACTTTATCTATCCGAACTATGTTATGATTTCTACCCGTCTATTTGATATGTCGTTGGTTTTCTGTGTTTTGCTTGCTATTTCTATCTTCTTCACTTGATATTTCTATCTTATTTGACGTCAAAACCAGCAAGTTTTGGGGTTAGCTCAGATTTCACGCGGCCCACGGGGGTGTGCTTGCACGCTTGATGGAAAAAATTGGTGTCATTTAACTTAGCCGTTCGGGTAGCAGGGGATGTTCCGTCTGGGAAGACGGGTTTTTTCGGCATGCTTGAAATGGACCCAAAAAAATTTCGAAACCCTTGTACCAACATGACAAGCATCCATGCCAACTGGAAATTGTTTTGTGATGTTGTATGGTTTTGTAGGCTATAATGATTACCCGTGTAGATGAAAGGCATGAAAAAACAGTTTCAACAAAGACAACATAAATGATTTTTTACAAGTTTTATAGATGGAAACTTCTTTAGATGCAATGCCATCTCACAAACAACTCAGAAACAACTGTATGATTGATCATAAAACACATGCATTGTTGTTCAAAGAACTGTCTCATGAATAAATTGTACCATAATTGCGAACATAGTGTGAAACAGAAAAAAATGTTTGTTTGCAACAAAATAATCCTGGTTTGAAGCTTAAACTGTTTGAAAAACAATTGAGCCTACTCCATATGGTCTTCTGCACTGCCAAAATCCAGTGACCTCTTGCGTTGCGACGTTGGAGATTGCGTCGGGCTTGGCAACGACCCATGTGCTTCAATATTTTTCTCTTTAACATCAATGTAACCATACAACTGAAGTTGTTCTTGTTCTTTCTCTGCCAACTCTCTGGCAAGACCCTCCATTTCTTGGATTCACTTCCTGTAGAAAACCATAGGAATTGTATTAGGAAGAACTTAAAAATAACATAGCCATAAACTAGATGCATGTAACATGTTAAATTTGACCTCTAGATTAATGTCATCCTCGGGAAAACAACCCGTAGTTCTATTGTACACAATGTACAAGTGACATGTCTTGCTGCCATTCAGATCAGAAAGCATTTTTTCTACATCAACTGGTCCTGCAATCAAGAACATTCCTTCTGGCAGCTTCCACGCAGACCCGGGTAAGAAGTAGTACAGTTCTGCTCCCATTTTGCAACCGGAAGTATATCTCATTTCACTCATAATGAGATCATAGGTCACTTTGGCGGGTTCAAAAATTCCGACTTCTGCCGGGTGTTCATCAAAGTATGCTCTCGGGACATGTGACATTTCATCATCCCTACTAACAAAAAATTCCATGACCAGCACCTAGTATCTCACATCAGAGTTAATACATTCAATGAGTAAAGGGGAAAACATAATTTTTTTATGTGCATAGCAACATTGCAGTGTTGTTACCTGCTTTTTTGGAATGTATCCTTCATGTGGAGTGACTGGGGATTGTGCCATCTCAAACCTTCTCACCTTGTTATGTGGATTGTATCCTTCATGTGGTGTGACTGGGGACTCTGCCATCACAGGTTTCTTATCCTGCGTATGAAACATCGACAGTGGGTTTACACACAAGTTTTAAAAGGTCATACCATATCTTGGGTATGGTATCATTGCGAGGTACTTACAAGGGGAGAATTGAAGATATGTTGTTGGGGTGGAGTGATGTGGCATTGAACGGGTGACTCTATCGCAATGTCTCGAGTGAATGGCGACTGTGCCGTCTCATGATGCTTAGCCTACATACAATTGCCGACATAAGGTTGCCACAAATTGAAGATGTTTGTATCATAGAATATGTAGGTCCTTAATATATAGAATCGGTGCGAGATACTTACAGGGGGAGAATAATTGAAGACATGTTGTCGGGGTGGCCGTGAGATCGCACGGGCTTCTAACATATGTCCTTCCAAGCGGACCTTCTCCAGCATGGCCTTATAATCCATGTCCGACCGCTCCTGTAGCAGCTTAATGTCCATATCCGCACGTGCCAGCAACACATAGGCATCCATCCTGACTCGCTCTGTCTGTATAATACTGTCCACAAGCTTCCGGTCCTTCTGCAACGTTTGATGCATTTCCTTGCAGCCAAGGAAAAACTTTTTTTCCATGTCCTCACAGTCCCGCTTATACTTTTCTTCAATCTCAAGACGCATCTTCGCCATCTTACGGGAAAACTCCTCACACTCCTCCTTTATCATCCTTTCCACGTATGAACGTTCTTTTTTGAGTTTCTTATCTACCTCAACGCGATCCTTTTGCACCTTCAAGTCGATCTCCCGGCGCGCTTCATGCAAAGACTTGTCGTACTCCGCACGGTTGTTATGCGCCTCTGAGACCATGGTCCCTACAGCAACACATATACACATAGTATGAAAACTGTATCCACAACCTCATCCAACTAATTCCTAACAATACCACCAAGAAAATGTATTCATAACCAGTTCGTACGAACAACTACTACAAACTATCAATCAAAAAGCTCTTGTATGACATCCTGTACTCCAATTACACCATAACTACTCAACTATGGTAAAGGCTATATTTTCTAATCTCTTCGGAAATGACTTCTTGGTCGAATCAATGGAAAACATAATCAGCACTGCAATCGAAGATGGGAGGAGCTGTGGAGGAGACCTTTTTAATCCGACGTCGGCGTGGTCGCTTGAAAAGCGATAGCGCGATCCCGGCGATGGCTATGTGAGGAGAAACAAGGTAGATGGGGGTGGTTAGGATAGGGTAGATATGCGGTAGAATGGGAAGGTATATATCCGTGATTGTAGGGTTAATTAGTTATTTTGAAGTAATGCGCTTCGATGCAAGTTTTTTTAGCGAGCACGGTCTTTTGGGGGCTTCCAAAACATGTGCACTGACCGCGGGTCCAACCACATATCACAGAAGCCCGAGCCATCGCCGTGCCCGTGCCAACCCACGGCCCACCATTGCCTCCCTTTCCCTTGCCCCACCAAATTGTTATTCTTCTCCGGCAACGAAGCCTGCCATCGCCGGCGGACGGTGAGAGACAAGAGATGTCCATGTCCAGTTTGGCCTCTCCCTCATCATGGCCGCGGTATGGTTCACTGCCGATGACCAGATGCCCCGACTGCCCACGCATCGCGCCACTGAAGCGTTTGACAACCATATCGGAGAAGAATGGAAACCATGGGCGGGAATTTGTGAAATGCGAGAGCAAACCAGAAGCGGGGAAGGTTAAATCTATGTTCTGTTGTGTCTTTTTGCTATGAATTCTAACCCCAGATTTATTTATATTTCCTCAGAATTGGTATTTAGGGTTTCCCATCCCTTTTTCAGAAGCTGAAAACATGCAAGCATTTTGAGTGGCTGGATGAATACGTTGAGAGGCTTCAAATGGATGGCTTAATTGATTTGAGGCACGGGGCAACCCTAGAGGTAGATCTGCCATCGGCGGTGGATAGTAAGGGCTATGCCAATGTTCCTCCGATGGTGGCGGATGCGGAACTCAAGGTGGAATTGAAGAAGATAACCAAGAACTTAAGGCAGTTGATCGATCTGAAGAAGCACGCAAATCTGATGGCCGTGGGATTTTATTTTTCAATAATAGTTGTGGGATTTGTTTACTTGTTGATCATCAGTTGTTAGTAGTTGTTAACAAATTATTTCAGTTAGCTTCTGTATAAGCAATGTCATGTGTGCTTAATGCCTTGTATGACCAGACCAAGGAAAAGCTCATTTGAAATCTATTGGAAAGGACAAATAAAATTGAAAACTGATTTCTTGTTTCCAAAATAAAATTTGTAACTTATTGTTCTCTAAAAAAGGAAGAGCAATAAATTCCTTCCAGGAATTTCCAGAAATAATTGTCAACCCATTTTCGTTGGTAATTATGAGATACGTTTGGCGCAATTAGTGGCTAACTGGTTTTTTTTGAGGAATAGTGGCTACTTGGTTTGATACATGCCAAACGTTACGTTCAGATTAGTTGCATTATTTTGTTCATTTTTTACCCAAAAAATCTATACAAAGTGTTAATTGGACAATGTGAACAATGTGGCACGAAGGTTGTCGGCCGAGCCAGTAGATGGACCGGATCGATGGTACCGGATGGAATCCATTGTAAACCAACCCTAAACCCTAAACCCAAAAAACCAAAAAATCCTGAACCCTAAACCCTGATAACCCTAAACCCCCCCCCCCCCACACACACACAAAACAGTAAAAACATTCAAAATTTTGCCCCACATGGAAACCATTATGCATGAATTCTCTATGGGGTCATGGGATGCCATGAAGAAAGTTTGGGATCATTAGTACATGTGCAGGCAAGTACGATCTCTGACACGCGCATTTCCGGTCCCTGTACATGTACATGTAAACCAACCAAACATCGATCCGGTTCAGTGGATGGATACATGCTCAATGTGGCATGAAGTATGTCGGTCGAGCCAGTCGGCAGACCAGATCGATGCTACCGGAGGGATTCCATTGTAGACCAACGCTCGACCTATGTCCGGTGTGTGTGATAGGTCCACTGTAAGAGAAACATAGTTCAGTCAACCGTAAAATCATAAACACTTATAACCCTAACCCCCCCCCCCCCACTAAACCGTAAAAACATTCAAAATTTGCCCCACATGCAAACCATTATGCATGCATTCTCTATGGGGTCATGGGATGCCATGAAGAAAGTTTGGGATTATACACGCAAGTACGATCTCTGACACATGCATTTCCGGCCTAGCATGTCAACACCCCGAAAGCACTAGCTGGGTTCCTCACCTTTATGAAACCAACCCAACATCGATCCGGTCTAGTGGATGGATGCATGCTCTATGTGGCACGAAGTTTGTCGGCCGAGCCAGTCAACGGACCGAATCGATGCAACTGGAGGGAATCCATTGTAGACCAACGCTTCACCAATGTCCAGTGTGTGTGTGCTACGTCCACTGTAAGACAAACAAAGTTTCGTCAACCCTAAAACCCTTAAACCCTAAACCCAGATAACCCTAAACCATTATGCATGCATTCTCTATGTGGTCATGGGATGCCATTAAGAAAGTTTGGGATCATTAGTACATGTACACGCAAGTACGATCTCTTACACGTGCATTTCCGGGCTTGCATGTCAACACTAAACCCTAAACCCTAATAACCCTACCCCCCCCCCACTAAACCCTAAACCCTGAACCCTGATCATTAGTACATGTACACGCAAGTACAATCTCTTACACGCACATTTCCGGGCTTGCATGTCAACACCAAACCCTAAACCCTAATAACCCTACCCCCACCCCACTAAATCCTAAACCCTGAACCCTAATAACCCTAACCCCCCACTAAACCCTAAACCGTTAACCCCTAAACCCCTAAACCCTAATAACCCTAAACCCCTAAACGAGTTGACAAGATTTTCTTAATTTTTTATATCATTTATCCAAATCTCACATAACTCATGCGGCCCACCCCTCCCTAAATCCAGCAATTACAGCTCTGCATTCTAACCACCCGGGCTGTCCGCACCTCCCACGACCGCTGCAAGATCGGATCGGAGACGCCGGTCGCCCACGGAATACAGGAGTCGGCGGCCACCACTCGCCGCCCACCGCCAACGTGATATGAGGGGTCGGACGTCAGTGTTCTTCTCACCGCCTCCTCCTCGTGTGAACGCGCCGTTTTTCCTTTGCGCCATCGATCGCACTATACCGGCACTTATAGTTTGCGACGCACTAACCGCCGCCATCTACTCGGCGGTACCGTCTCCGAGATAAGGTATTACCTAATCGTAACTCTTTATAATCGTTGTCCGCCGCTCCTTTAGTAGTTGAACCCTCATAGGTTTTGCACCCAAATAGGTTCTGTGCTTAAACCCATAAGTGGATCATATGTTAAATGACCCAGTTAATTTTGTTAAAATTAATTCGCTGCTAATTTTGTTATACATTTTCCAATTTTGTTCAGATTAATTGAGCCAGATTTTATCATTGCATACGAGCCAGCAATGTCAGTTTCAGATACAAACCTTCATAATGGAGAAAAGCCCATCTCTGAAATTACCGATGCGGTAAGTAATTGACTGTTTGTGTACAATCGTTTCGTACACATAATTCATGTGTACTCAGTATAATTTAATGGCATGTAACAGGAACTTGCCAAAAAGCATGGTCATATGAAGTTAGTATGCTCACAGACAAGGTTCGGAAAAACCATGAAACTGTTGTCACCAGACCACAAAAAGTACATCATATCAGAAACCAGTCTTGGTGGTCTAACCCAGATGCATGAAGTGACTCTACGGCGCATAATGTTGGTTAAACTAGCCAAGAGCATAGATATGGACACCCAATCCATTACCATCGGTAAAACGCCAATTCCTATAACAAAAGAGGACGTGCAGTGTATATTTGGCATTCCAATAGAAGGGGAGGATATAGAGCCACATCTGGAAATGCAAACCGACACAGAATTGTTTACCGCCTATGCAAACAATGGGCAAATTTTGATTTCTGACCTTGAAACGGTGATCCAAGATTCCAAAGCCCTAGACGGCGATTTCCTGAGACGGTTCATTCTGTACGCAATTGGTACTGTTCTAGCACCAACAACACAATATTATGTGGACTCGAAATTTCTCAACCTTGTTACAAATCTTGAAAACCTTCGGAAATTTAACTCGGGATGTTTCACACTTAATCACTTCTTCAAGTCTGTTCACAAGTTTAGAAATCGAGATCACGTAAATCTACAAGGAAATATAATTCTACTCCAGGTTAGTGCTAGATCACTACTTAATGTCCTTTAATTATTGTTCTGTTGCATATCTGTATGGTGATGAACTAATTTATTGTGTAGTATTGGTACTGGGAGCATGTGCGTAGTGGCCGATTGATGTATGCCTCTAGACCCCCTCCATTGATCGCACGATGGGACGAAATGATGGCTACTTTAAGAAGTGATGCTTACGAGAAAGGAGGTCTTCATAACGGGCTGGTACCTATCTACAATTGAACTTTCTATATCCGATTTTTTATTTGGTACTAAAGGTTCATTATATTTTATAAAAAAAGGTTGTCATGGAAATTTGTGCTCCTCAACGACCGTCTGAGAATTCAAATAATTTTCCAAAAAAAAGATGAACATGTGCATCAACATGATTCGTATCGAGCACCATCACAAGGACAGCAATTTAGTAGCCAGCAAGTATATACTACAAAGACTATTTATTTTTGCAATATCACAAATAGGTGTCATGGAACCTCATTCATTTAGCTATTTTTATCAACGGGGTTTTATTTTGTTTACACAGATTGACATGGTAGTTGAAGCCATGAATGCACGCTTTGCTGATCATGAAAAGAAGGTAGGCAGGAAGTTAATGGAAATTGAGCACAGATTTGATGTCAAATACCAGACGCTAGGTGAAGACTTGATCGACATGAAGACTAAAGCTGGCACTAATCCTAGTTTGTCGAAGGCCGAGGACGAAATTAAAGACTTAAGGAGGGAACTCCATGTATGTCATACTGTGCATTTTGTATTTTGTATGAATATGTTCCTTCATGTTCATTATTGTTTGCATTGTTACAGGAATTAAAATACTAATTTACAAGCAACCGACAATCAGTGTCACAGAAAGGAGGCGTGCAGGTGATCAATGTGGCCCAACACGTTAATATCTAAAAGTAACAAACTAATGATGAACTACCTTTGTTCATTGTAGGATCAAGTCAATGTGTGCAATTCATCCCTGACAGGAACTCCTAGGGCTAGCCAATTCACGGCAGGGACTTCGACTACACCAAGTGCAAGACATGTGACGGAAAACAATGAGGAACCACAATTAACTCCGAGGAAGCCTGTCTTTGGTAATGATTACAAGTTCACGGATGAGGACATAGAGACAGGCGTTTACATCCGCGGAACATACGACTCTGTTGAAATAGCTAGAATCGGAGACATTACCCTCACAACAGAAAATCTGAAGCGAAATTTGGACGACAAATACATTTATGGTGATGTAAGCCCATTATACTCTATTCTACATCATTACTGCAGCAACTGCTTATTATTGTATGATTGAAAATTTGGCAGGTTATTATGGCATATGCTCGCATTACCCAAATTGAGAATAATACTACCTCAATCATATCCCCTCAAGAAACCAAAAAGCTGTTACGAATGAAGGGGGTGGTTCCTGTTGGACGTGCAGCCTCATGGTTAGCTCGTGTAGCAGAAAAATTTGTAGGGCGCCGAAAGGTACACTTTTTCCACACTTTCATAGTTTACGTACACACCGTACACGACAAATTTCGGTTCTCAACCCAACCCAAATTTTACTGCAGGTGCATGTCCCACTGAATGTACACCAAAACCATTGGATGCTAATGATGTTTAATTTTGACAAAAAAGAAATTCAGACTCTGAACTCCATGAATTATCATTGCGGCAAGACCAAGGAAGATTCTCTTATAAGTGTTCTCTTGCTACCTCTTTGATCCGCATGGAACATGAGCTCCCAAAGTATCATAACCCTATGTATAACTCGTCGTACCCTAGGTAGACTCGATTCAGTTCTGCATTGACGAAGCTGTCAAGAATGGGTTGATATCACCAGCTAAGAACATCAATTTTGCCGAATGGACCAAAAAAACGCTATGAGAACATACCACAACAGACCGATGGGTACGCATGGCCTCATAAATTATTATTTGCGTACACGAATAAGATTACTGATCTTTAACTAAACATCGCAGGACTTCCTGTGCGGTTTGGACACTGCAGTACATGTCATGGAACGGGGATGAAATGACCGATATTTTGAACCAGGTAATTGAATGCCTAATTTAAAGTTGTACTTTGTTTAGCTTGAAAGCTATGCTGACGTAAGTGTCGGTTATCCAATATAGGCAAGGATAGATATTTTCAGGTGGAAAATATGTACAACCTTACTACATTCAAATTGCAATGCGCTTCGTCTCGAATCATATAAGTTCCCCATTACGGTTAGCGCTACATCAAGAATATATCATTTATTTCATAAGTCTCATGATTAGAACTAACGCAGCACTCTCTCTTATACAGAAGGAGGTGTATGATGCCCAGCAAACAGTTCTACCTGATGGTTCAGAAGACGTCGTACAATTAGTCAACAATCCTGATGGTTCCAACGAACCCGACACATCCAACTCCCAGAAGGATACCGGTGCACCCAACTCCCCCAAAAGTGGTGCAACCAACTCCCCAAAAAGGAAGAGAGCATGTGGACGCCCGAGAAAGCTAGTCGATCCCAAGGAAGCAGCAAAAACAAAGAGTCTTAAAGAACTGAAACTTAAATTTGACAGCAAAACCATAGCCAACCAAGTGTCTTCGTTACCATCACGGTCACGCAGAGAGCATAAACCAGCACAGCTTTATTGAGCCCATTCAAACACAAATAGGTAGCATCAATTGATACATGCTCATGCTAATGCTCTACTTTTAGCATCATTTCATACTTGTTTAGTTCTTATCAGAAAGTGGAAATAGGTACTTTTTGCAATCATGAGCATCCTCTACTTATAGCAATATCTAATGCATCATCAGTACAAAGCTTGATTTGGTAATAGGTGGAATCGGCAATCATTTGCATGCTTTAATTTTGTCAAAAATTAATGCATAGTTCAGTTGTAACTGCTCATAGATATGACAGGAACATGCTGAGTTATACACTAAACATAATCATGCCAAGCTATAACTACCATAGTCATATTATTAGAGTTCCTAGCATGCATCACCGTATGGCAGAATAACACAGCAACCATAACATAGACCACCGTACGATACTTTAGTTGCTAAGGCCTTGTACAATGCAAGGTGCTTAGGGGAGTTGCTTATAGAAATAAACCAGGCTTTTCTTAAGCACAGGTGCTTATTTGTACAGGGTAGACGCATAACTAGGCATCTCTCCTGTAGAAATAGGCGCCGGTGCTTCAGAGAAACCCTGTTTATTTTTCTAAGCACCACCCTAAGCATCTAGCATTGTACAAGGCTTAACATGCATCACCAAAATAGTATTAACAACTTGGAACACTAAACCAGAGTAGCAGCAAACTCTTAACATAAACGGCAGATCAACCACCGCTCAGCATAGGTTCAGACACACCATAGGACATCGGTTTTAGAGTCGAACAACAAAGAAACATACATAACATAAGAGGACACGGCAGTCTTGGGGCAGTAGCAGCACTCTAGCAGCACATCACTTCTCTCCCTTCTTCAATGCATGTTGTAGGGCTCATTGACTTTGACAATCTCGAGGAAGCATGCGTAGGCCGCATGTTTAGCCAGAGTACTGGCACTACGCTTCTTACCACGTCCATTGCCAGTGCTGAAGGCATGCTGGATCATGCCATCTATGCCGCCACTGATCACCTTGCAACAGAAAGGGCACCCAATCTTGCCCAAGAAACGGTACTTGATCTTCCCAGCAATCAGATGCCTCAGGGTGTACCGGCTCTTGTTGTGCCTGCTGTCCATGCTGTAGTCCACGTCGTTGTCATCTTCCTGTAAATTAGTGAATTAGTACACATAGAAGAACTCAGCTAATCTATTATGGTACATTGCCTTTAATTACAATGTTTTGAAAGTACACATGTGTAACATGGCAACTATCTATTTGCTAGAAATAAGGCGTATGTGCACATACATAATTGAGCCAAAGAAATTGACATGCATAAATATGGACGGTGGAATAGTTGCATTTATAGATTAGTGCACAAGTAGTACATAATTAACACATGAAAGACTTCATGAAGTGGTTTGGTTTAATGATATTTGATACTTGTTACAGCTGTAATTCTGATTGGACAGAAAAATGGCTTCATTATACTCCTCCATGTTTCACACAAGGGGGGTTTGTTCTATCTACTGAAATGAAGAAACCATTATTCTTTCTGACAGCGGCAATACTGCTTCTCCAACATTGTTAGACCCTGATAAGTTTCATAAGGAAATTGGTAAAGGAGCTATGGGGTGTCTCACTGCTCATATTGTTGAGAGATGTGGCTGTGATCATCTAGATAACATATTGTGGAAAATTGGCTAGATGAAATGTTTTGATTTTTTGGTATCCAGTGGATATGTAGTGTCAGCCCATAATTATTAAGGGAGCGATCACTTCCTTTGCAAAATGGAAATCTGTATAGAATTTGCAAATGGATCATCTATGAACATGTGTGCAAACTAACCGTCTATGAACATGTGTGCAAATTAATTCATCTACATAAACTTAAATGAATCAGGAACTGCAGCATTTTGTCACTGTCCTGGGGAAGCCAATGGTGTGGCACATGAGATCGCTAGAAATAGCTATGAGAATCCTGCCATATATCCATTGTTTAACCCACTTTTTTCATTAATGTATCCCTGCCATGAACATTTTCTTGTATTTGGGTTCATTACCCCACTTCTTTCATTAATGTATCCCTTGTGAAACTTATGCTCATCTAGTTAACAAGACAAACCCCAATGCCATGAAAAAAACAGAGTATCTGCTAGAATCAGAATGTGAATCAGATTTAAAAATCCAGATCCAACATGAAGATCTATGCTAGATCCCTACAATCCTACATACGTACAACTAGCACGCCCAAATGAATTTGATGCTCATCTAGTTAACAAGAAAAACCTCAATGGCATGAAAAAAAACCAGAGTATCTGTTGGAATCAGATTAAAAAATCCAGATCCAACATGAAGATCTATGCTAGATCCCTACAATCCTACATACGTACAACTAGCACACCCAAGTGAAATTGATGCTCATCTAGTTAACAAGAAAAACCCCAATGTCTCATGAAAAAAACAGAGCAAAAAACAGAGTAATACCTCAGATAGCTCGTCAATGGCATCCTCCTCGAAGTCGATGCCCTTCCTGCAATCTACGTCGAACTCCTTTATGGCGTTCTCCTCGTAGAGCTCATCGATTTCGTCATGCACCTGGCGCTTCGGCCTTCTCATCTCCTCCTCCTCCAGATCTTCCCGGACCTTGTGCTCGCGGACGGCTGCCTCGACGGCTGCGATGGCAGCGGGAGTAGGCACATCGGTCGCTGCACTGCCAGCTTTCGCCGCTACGGCGGACTCAGCCGCTCCACCGAGGGCTGCAGCCACAGCAGCATCCTCGTCCGCCGCATCTTGACGCCCGCGTTTCATCGTCGGTCCAAGACAGGAGGAGGGAGGCGTAGGAAGGGAGGAGGGTGGTGAGGAAGGAGGAGAGGGTGGTGAGTTGGTGAGGAAAGAAGAGAGGGTGGTTAGGTTCGGGAGAGGACGAGGGTTTTCTACCCGATTTGGGGAAGAAATGCACTGCTCCTGCCTCTTGGAGTTACCGAGGCGCCGTGGGTGCCGTTTGACTCGACACACCCACCCGGCCGTCCCCATTCCACGTGGGGACGTGGCAGTGGTGCACCTCCTGCGGTTTGCCATCAATTGCTATCGGTCTCACAAGTGGGTACCCTTGTCATCCACACAACCGGTTAAAATAAAGCGGTTTTTTCTGTATGGATTTTCTAAGGTTTTTGCAACGATAAAATGCTTAAAACACTTCTGACATGTTGTGATGTTTTCGGTAATAAATGGTCTACTCGCTGGGATTATTCCACGGTGTGATGTTTTCTACGTGCCAGGTTGTAGTATGAAATGCTAACTGTTCTATATGGTAGTGGCTGGTCTCTAATTGGACCGAAATATTGAACTAGTGTCAATGGTAGAGGCGTTTCGTTGTGCGCGACATCCAACAGTTCACATAATTAATTATCCAAAGATTAAGGTATCAAACCCTTGGTCATACATAGCAACATTTCGTTCCTAAAAATTAAGGTACTTCCACATTCAAACTAACTAATACTACAAATTCGAGGGAACTACTTAATACATTAACAGCACATAGGGAAGTAGCCCTGGTCCAACGGCTTGAGGAAGGACGAACAAAAGCTGAAAAAAGAAGGATCAGCCAGTAGCAGCACCATCAGCCTCACAACTTCAGCCAGCTTGGTGAACTCCAGGTTTTTTCCTGCAAAACACACATGGGATGTTGGAGGCAAGAAAATAAATATGCCAGGGGTCTTGTCATGGCATCTAATTGCACGGAATGCTAGTACAAATGATGGAGAACAAAACATCCAACCTGAGCAAATTCATAGGAGTTATAGATCCATGGATACCATCAAGAGAAAATGCTCGGTTTTAATTCAGACACAAGACTTGGTGAAAACATGCATATTCATATCAGCAACATTGATATGGCATCTTTGCAAGCTTGGGTCAGTGACTTGTCTTGTGTTTCATGGCATGACAATAATTTTAACAATAAATAGACATGAAATTGACCCAAACTCATGTACAAAGTTAGGCCATATGATGCATGGATTAATTCACAAATAAATGACAAAATGCCATATTTGTATAGAATTTGCAGTACTGAAATATTTCAGTGTGTACCGGTGTGTACTGAAACTGCAGTAGTGAAATAATTCAGTGTGCATCGGTGTGTACTGAAATTGTAGTAACGAAATATTTCAGTGCCTACCGGTGTGTACCGAAATATTTCAGTGTCTACCACTAGAACATTACAAATTTTGCCTAGGGCAGTACCGAAATATTTCAGTGCCTACCGTGTGTACCGAAATATTTCAGTGTCCACCACTACAACATTACAAATTTTGCCTAGGGCAGTTCCGAAATATTTCAGTGCCTACCGGTGTGTACCGAAATATTTCAGTGTCTAGCACTAGAACATTACTAATTTTTCCTAGGGTTCATATGATGCCTAGGGTTCACATACATCATAATCCATCCTCCAAATCCATATACTCAAATATTCATGCAATTCATTGAGATTAAAATGCCATCTAGCATTCCCTTTCTGAGCTATTACAATCAGTATCACCACGATGTAAGCACGAGCAGTAGGAAGATGAGGAGTGGGGAAGCTTACTCTAAACATAGCTACCGTCGCCGTTCAAATGAGGAGAGCGGCGAGGGAAGCGTGGAGAACGGCGGGGAAGTGAGGTCGCGACCACTATCCTCCTCATCTTGCGCTTCGGAGTCTCCGGTGACTCGGTTGGAGGCTTCACAATCTGCAACGACACCTCGTGCACGGTGGGTTCCTGATCCAGTGAATGCTCTACCCTGGATCTGAACGCCCACCACCTTCGCCTGGTCCACTCACTGGACGAATTGGCCTGCTCCATCGCCCAGAGGAGGATCTCGATGTTGTGAATCGATTGTGCGGGCGGGGGGCAAAGCTTTGCCCTCTCCTTCTTCGTCAATTTCTTGAGAGTGGCCATTGCTGTCCAGCTCATCTGCCTTGTGTTGTCAAACCAAGAACGGATCTCCCTCAACCTGGCCAACTTGACCTGGTCGCCGCCGGCGATCTGCACGAAGTCGGTGTTCTCGCCGCTGGCCATCAGCTCGATCTGCCAATTCTTGCTTCAATGGAAGAGGGGGTGGGGGTTGCCTGAGTGGAGCGAAGTTGTAGCGGCAAGAAGGAGGAGATGACTGCGGTGGACTTGGAGGAGAGGGAGGAGATGGCCGCCGATGAGTAATTGTGGAATCTGTAGCACCATGGCGGCGGTTATGCATTCGACGAGAGGGGCGGCGCGTGCAAATTTTCCTAGGACTAAACTGCCCCTAGATTAAAACGCGTCCCCACCTTGTCACGAGTACCGGCCCCACTCGTTTTAGTACTTTCGCGTACTTTCATCGGAGTACTACCCAGTACTTCGTATTTTTCTACCGTTAGATCGACATCAACGAACGGTTGTAAAAAAGCCCAACCACTCTAAAACTTGTACTGAAGAAAACCAAGTCAAATCCCATGATGTTAAGCAGATCATATTGGATGCTTCCCAAGATAGATGTGTGTGTCGGTTTGAAACTATTTTTGTAAAGATTAGATGGTATAGGTCGTCATCTGTTATATACCCATAAGGAGGCCATTTTTGTGGTTCTCGTGGAGAACCCTGATGTCAACCCCCCTGGCTGGCACAATCTCTCACTGTACATACAGAAAGGATCGTCACGTGAATGCCGTGGCCTGAACACTTCGTCTTCAGCGTGTGTTGTGCGAGAATTTCTTGTGGTGCAGCGTAGTGTATTTTCTATTCTAAATAACTACTTCATCTAGGGTAGCTTTTCTGATGTGCCACAAAGCCAATGGCATCACTATAGCACGGGACTCTGACGACAAAGAAATGAAATAAAAAAGTCATTGTTTTGAGATCTGAAATCCAAACGACAGAGTTAGACATCCAAGACACCTCCACACTCTCAAGTCTGCAGCAGAAAGAACAGAACGCGTATGCCGGCACCTGTAATTGCAATCCTGATTGGAGGCATTCTTGACCAAACCTCCACAACACAATCTTCACTTCATTTTAAGCTTTCACAGAGCACAACGATTTCCACGGTTTCCCTACTTCTCTAGTGTCCGAGTAGTGACAAACTGAAATGCGAGGGAGGTACTACAAATCACACATGCACGCAGGGCATAACCCGAAATGAATAGAGCCACCCCATGTACTCCCTCCGTTCCGAATTACTTATCGCAGGTATGGATATATCTAGATGTATTTTAGTTATAGATACATTCATTTTTGCGACCAGTAATTTGGAATGAAGGGAGTATGATGATAAGCATCAAATTTCATACCCATCTCCTCCCAACTACCCTGTCACCCTGAACAACTAAAATGACGGCAGCACAGGAATGTCGTGGCTTGAAAATTTTCATCTTCGATATGTTTTTTGTGAGAATTTCCTGTAGTGGAGCGTAGTGTATTTTCTTTGTATAATTATTAAGTACTTCATCTCGGGTACCTTTACTTCTCAAGAGACATCTCAAAAAAAAAAGGAAAAGGAAGCATCCCATGTTTTTCGTGTCAATAACAAACAAAATGGCGCACCCATCCAGGAGCTGATTCAATGTTAAGTACGTGACAAACTGAAACTACGAGGGGAGTACTACTACAATTCACACACGCACGTGTGCAGGGCATAAACTAAAATAAACAGAGCCGTTCTAGCCCATCAAAACCCCTCTTCCTTGCCAGCGCATATTCCCATCCGATGCCAGCTGTCCGCATTCATACCAATATTTTAAATAACACGTTATAACATTTGGAATAGGTCCTGCACCTGAGTATTCCACGTGTGCAACTGTTTTGCACCCGTTGTATTTGAACGTAGAGCCTATCACACCTGATCATCACGTGGTGTCTCAGCACGAAGAACTTTCACAACGGTCCATACTCAGGGAGAACACTTCTTGATAATTAGTGAAAGATCATCTTATAATGCTACCGTCAATCAAAGCAAGATAAGATGCATAAAAGATAAACATCACATGCAATCAATATAAGTGATATGATATGGCCATCATCATCTTGTGCTTGTGATCTCCATCTTCGAAGCACCATCGTGATCACCATCGTCACCGGTGCGACACCTTGATCTCCATCATAGCATCGTTGTCGTCTCGCCAATCTTATGCTTCCACGACTATCGCTACCTCTTAGTGATAAAGTAAAGCATTACAGCGCGATTGCATTGCATACAATAAAGCGACAACCATATGGCTCCTGCCAGTTGCCGATAACTCGGTTATAAAACATGATCATCTCATACAATAAAATTTAGCATTATGTCTTGACCATATCACATCACAACATGCCCTGCAAAAACAAGTTAGACGTCCTCTACTTTGTTGTTGCAAGTTTTACGTGGCTGCTACGGGCTTAAGCAAGAACCAATCTTACCTACGCATCAAAACCACAACGATAGTTTGTCAAGTTGGTGTTGTTTTAACCTTTGCAAGGACTGGGCGTAGCCACACTCGGTTCAACTAAGGTTGGAGAAACTGTCACCCGCTAGCCACCTTTGTGCAAAGCACATCGGGAGAACCGGTTTCGCGTAAGCGTACGCGTAATGTCGGTCCGGGCCGCTTCGTCCAATAATACCGCCGAACCAAAGTATGACATGCTGTTAAGCAGTATGACTTATATCGCCCACAACTCACTTGTGTTCTACTCGTGCATATAACATCAACACATAAAACCTGGCTCTAATACCACTGTTGGGGAACGTAGTAATTTCAAAAAAAATCCTACGAACACGCAAGATCATGGTGATGCATAGCAACGAGAGGGGAGAGTGTGATCTACGTACCTTTGTAGACCGACAGCGGAAGCGTTAGCACAACGCGGTTGATGTAGTCGTACGTCTTCACGGCCCGACCGATCAAGCACCGAAACTACGGCACCTCCGAGTTCTAGCACACGTTTAGCTCGATGACGATCCCCGGACTCCGATCCAGCAAAGTGTCGAGGAAGAGTTCCGTCAGCACGACGGCGTGGTGACGATCTTGATGTACTACCGTCGCAGGGCTTCGCCTAAGCACTGCTACAATATTATCGAGGATTATGGTGGAAGGGGGCACCGCACACGGCTAAGAATATGATCACGTGGATCAACTTGTGTGTCTAGGGGTGCTCCCTGCCTCCGTATATAAAGGATCAAGGGGGGGGGGGTGCGGCCGGCCAGGAGGAGGGCGCGCCAGGAGGAGTCCTACTCCCACCGGGAGAAGGATTCCCCCCCTTTCCTAGTTGGAATAGGATTCGGGAGGGGGAAAGAGGAGAGAGAGAAGGAAGGGGGGGGGCGCCGCCCCCCTCTCCTTGTCCTATTCAGACTAGGGGGGAGGGGCGCGCGGCCCAGCCCTGGCCACCTCTCCTCTCTTCCACTAAAGCCCACTAAGGCCCATATACCTCTTGGGGGTTCCGGTAACCTCCCGGTACTCCGGTAAAATCCCGATTTCACCCAGAACACTTCCGATGTCCAAATATAGGCTTCCAATATATCATTCTTTATCTCTCGACCATTTCGAGACTCCTCGTCATGTCCGTGATCACATCCGGGACTCCGAACAAACTTCGGTACATCAAAATGCATAAACTCATAATATAACTGTCATCGAAACCTTAAGCGTGCGGATCCTACGGGTTCGAGAACAATGTAGACATGACCGAGACACGTCTTCGGTCAATAACCAATAGCGGAACCTGAATGCTCATATTGGCTCCTACATATTCTACGAAGATCTTTATCGGTCAGGCCGCATAACAACATACGTTGCTCCCTTTGTCATCGGTATGTTACTTGCCCGAGATTCGATCGTCGGTATCTCAATACCTAGTTCAATCTCGTTACCGGCAAGTCTCTTTACTCGTTTCGTAATGCATCATCTCGCAACTAACTCATTAGTTGCAATGCTTGCAAGGCTTATGTGATGTGCATTACCGAGAGGGCCCAGAGATACCTCTCCGACAATCGGAGTGACAAATCCTAATCTCGAAATACGCCAACCCAACATGTACCTTTGGAGACACCTGTAGAGCTCCTTTATAATCACCCAGTTACGTTGTGACGTTTGGTAGCACACAAAGTGTTCCTCCGGTAAACGGGAGTTGCATAATCTCATAGTCATAGGAACATGTATAAGTCATGAAGAAAGCAACAGCAACATACTAAACGATCGGGTGCTAAGCTAATGGAATGGGTCATGTCAATCACATCATTCTCCTAATGATGTGATCCCATTAATCAAATGACAACACATGTCTATGGTTAGGAAACATAACCATCTTCGATTAACGAGCTAGTCAAGTAGAGGCATACTAGTGACGTTTGGTTTGTCTATGTATTCACACAAGTATTATGTTTCCGGATAATACAATTCTAGCATTAATAATAAACATTTATCATGATGTAAGGAAATAAAATAATAACATTATTATTGCCTCTAGGGCATATTTCCTTCAATATGTCTATATCATGGTCGCACTATGAGTGTCCACAACTTTCGACGAACATTCATCATTTTGGTTGGAGACGATTACAACATGTGACGATGTTGCGCCTGCGGAATCACTGAACCAACACTAGAGAGGTTATTGACCCCACAAAGGCATGATCAACCTTATCTTATCCTTTCAAGCACTCGAACAACAAGTAAGAACTATGATATACAATCGAGATGTTGAGAATATAAATGAGCATAGATGAAAGTTCGGGTTTCATATGAAGTCTTGGCTGGGTCATTGGACACAAAGAAAGTACACCAAGTTGCATTATGCAAACTTGTAACTAAACAAAGCCCGATTCTAAATGACTCCCTAGGGGTATTATTTATGAAGGGACATAGGAGAAATTTGTCTATACTTCGGAGGGGGATGAATTCGACCATAACTTGGTTTGAAATACAGAATATAAAATCAGCCTATTGTCCCCTATTTCAAAATTACATAGGCCTAGCTTAAAAGTGAGGTGGCACAACACATGTATAAGGCAATGGTAAAAAAATGAAGTGTCATCTTTTATGTTTCGTCCATGTCTTCATTCGTCGTGATGGTGGGTTCAAAGTCATGAAATCTACATTTGAAGTTTCGTCGACATTCCTTGCGCGCTCGCCCCCTCTACATGCTTGATCATGCTAAAATACACATCCATCTCATACATGCTAGTCCATTTATTCCTAAACAAGTGTATAGGTGTGGGGGCTTTGTATGTTATAGTCGTAGGGATGTCCTTGTCAAATTACGTATGATAGTTTGGCACTTCAATTATACCTCATATAAATGTAAGATAAAGTATATCTCGTATTTCACAAGGGTATTCTTACAAGAGTATACATGATGAGGTGATAACATACCACATAGGAAAAGAAAGAAACAACATACCACATATGAACAGAAATGTTTTCTATCATTTTAATATTTTTAGTTTAGTATAACAAAATTCCATGCATGCGTTCGACATAACTAATACTCATTGTCGTGCATGGTTTACACGTATTCTTTACTTACTTCTGATCATTTAGATGATTTCTTATTACAATTAACATGGATGTGCAGCCAAGGTGTTAGGGCAAGTTAAGTATGTTAGGCCTGAAACTAATAAATTGTATATATGGACGCATATTGACTTTTCCAACTCTAAGTTGTACCCGACTGGCATACTTTGTTTTTCTAATGCAGACAATACTCAAAAAATTATAAGAGAACATATGGAGCATGACGGTGTAAGTGCAACTATTGATCAAGTCGGCAGCCATCTCCAGGTATGATTTTAACTTTCTAGTTGATGTTCCTTCCTTCTGAAACTAAGCTTCCCTCATAAGAAATGTTACTGCACTACCCAAGCACATACTTATTGATGTTTCCACGATATTTGAAATTTCAGAAGTACAAAACGGATTGCCTAATTGATCAGCTATCAACTATGCCCACCGCGGGCCCATCATACTCTAACAACTCTTTGAAGAACTATTCGACATCTCAAGATAGTGACGGAAGTTCCAGGTTCAATATGAGGTCTCAGGGAGGTAGAAATCTTAACCAAATAAGCAGTGGTAGTGCCTCACCAGTTGGTTTGGGTGTTCATGGAAATGGGAGCAGCACACCAGGTCTTGGTGGAGCTGCTATTAGGGGACCAACATCTAGTACTAGTAATGGCAATGCTAATGGTTATGGTTATCGGTATGGTAGTGGCAACACTAATAGTTATTGTGACCTTAATAATAATGGTTATGGTTACGGTTATACTGATGGTAATGGTGGTCATGGTGGAGTTCTAACAGATGGGATCATGTCAAGTGCATCATTGCCGTCCAACCTAGCACAACCAGTACAGCAGACAATGCCCACTCCTAATTTATTTTCAAGTAACACGGTGCATGCCATGGATAATCCAAACCATATAAGGCAACAAGAGCTTGTACCACGGTTATATCAACTCAGCTATGACTGCAGAAATGGAGGGATATCTATGTCGCTTTGGCCTCAGGATGATGGTACTGACCCTCCTAGAAGGTATCAAGGTGAGAAGGAGGTGATGGAAAATACGGCAACTATGGACATGACCCATGGAATTCAGAATGCTGCAGCCATGGATATGATCCATGGAATTCAGAATGCTGCAACCATGGACATGCCACAAGGAATGCAGAATGCTGCAATTGGGGAGACGGCCAAGGAAATGCTTGGAGACGGTCCTGCTGGTCAGACCGGTGCAGTGCAGCCTCATGGCCTCGGCGGTGAAGTTTTCAACTGGGATAACACTAGTTTTGAAACAGCTGGTACATCAGGTGGAGGAGGAATAGTAACAGATGAAATGCTTGATTGGCTAACTACGGATGAATTTGAAAACCTTACCAATTGGTATGTGCTGTTCTCAATATTAGCATGCCGACTTCACCAATGAGCAGGCGCAGGCAAACTACAATGCCGCCATGGTGGAGGTGCAACCTGTGTCAGCGCCTTTGACGATGTTCCGGCAGGCTAGATCTACGGCGAGCGCTCAAGCGAGGAAGCTACGACGGCCATGGCCGCGGTGAACCCCAACTTCGTCACGGAGCAGCATGCCATCTACGATGTAGTCTGTGCTCAAACTGTCGCTTGCCTGGAGGCGGCCGCCGCCAACGAGCACCTCCAGGCAATCGTGGAGGAGAACAATGCCAGTTGCGCCTCCTACGTGACGCTGATAAACCAGCAAGCGGCCCAGTAGGACGACAATGGCGGCGCCGTCGCCATTTCCGGCGTGGACCTCACGTCCCACCGGCGACGGACAGGTCGCGGACTCCTACGATAATGAGTAGGCCATGGGAGGCGCCAGGGCATGTTGTCCTATGTGGGCCGGTCCGCCTCCCGTGTTCTACTCTTCCTTACCGGAGACCACACCTTCACTTCACGGGTCTTATCGCCGGTGATCATGGAGACAGCGGATGGAGGAAGACACGGGCTTGGACGTCGGGCGCCGTCGCGGTAGGATAGGGTTTAGGATCCGATCGGGGTTTTTTTGTTCTAGATATTCGAAATGTAATGAAAATCCATCATATTTGTATGAAATCCGTCATGTTTAGATGGAATCCGGCTGTGTTTGCATGAATTTCATCCGGATGCAGATTCTTGTGTTGCATTGGTCTTCTTGCAACGTTCGGAGACGATGACACAAAGCTCTAAGGATCTTCGTGTTCTACTCATTTTTTTAGGTGCTTTTTGTTATTTTGGTTATTTATGTGTGCGTTAGGTTATGCGTGCACGGGTAAAGAATTTGTATTATTTTGTAATTTGAATGCAAGCATACTTTCTCAAAAAAAGTTTAGACTATTAGCCACATCCCACGCAGCGGGCAGCTCTTACAATAAATGCAACAACTTTGGCCAGCTCTCTTTCTCTCTCAACCTCAAATCATCACAACGGGCACGAGGCCTCACTAGAGCAGCGTTACTTCACAAAGTGGCCAACAACCAGCTTAATGGAACAGAAGGTGCGTGAAATTTATCAAAATATGTGCTCAAATATTTTCATGTTTGGCACTTTGTGCTAACTGCGATCATAATAATCGTTTCTGCATGTTTTATTTCTTTGTACTCATTTACATGTTTTATTTCTTCGTACTCATTTGCTAGTATCCAATGTGCAAGCTTGTGATTTTGATGTGGAAGATAGTGGGTACTATATATATGTGCATGTGAGACCAAAAGTATGTACTTGCGTGCTTGTTCTCAGGCTAAAATGGTCTCGTCTCCTAGTGGCACAATGTAGAGTGTATGAAGTGCTCAATTCATAGCCATCCTGGCATGTTTGGATGGTTGGTGCATGGCTTATTTGAAAGTTTGTGATTTCAATAGGAATCAGTGAGTATATATATCCCCTTCCACTTTATAGTGTGCATACTTATTTTTCTTGAAATGTCATATCATAGTGTGTAAAAAACATCGACATTAAAGGTTAGGGTTGCAAAAACCACACTTCTACGAAATTGTTCCAAAAATCACTAACTCCAAGACTATTTAAAAAAACAATAGTTGTCCGATTTGCTCGATTTAAGCTTGTTTATGGCATGTGGGACCTGCTAGACAGGGTGACATGGCCAAGAAAAAGACAATTACATCTCGATACAATTTCGTTTGGCAAAAGGACCCCTGAAAAAAAGCAATTGGGTCCTGTGTGTCGGATCATGCCGGATCACGCCGCCGCCCCCCTCGTTGAGCTCCGCGCCTCCCGCAGGCTCGACGCGCTCCGCCGGCACGAGCTCTCCAGCGATGCAGATGGAGGCGCTTTCGCTCTCCGTGACGGAGGACGATGGTGGCGGCGAGGGCCAGCCCCTGCTCGATGACTCCGACGACGCCCAAATCAAAGCCGTGCTGCCGATGACCTCCTTCCTGCTGCACTCTGCTCGCCGCCGTGCTGCCAATAGACTCCTCCGCTGCCGGAAGTCCGGCGCTGCCCAAGGCCACGGGGTCAAGCGAGCGCCATAGCTGCACCCCTGGCGACTACTCCGACGAGGAGGTCGACCACGAGGCGGACACTTCCTCACCGGATCCTTTGCCGGGCAGGAGCGGTCGAGGCCACGGTGTAGGCTGATCCGGTTTAGCGAGGGCGGCAACCCGGGGAGGGAGGGGCGGCCGCATGCATGCGGCGGGGCCAGTGGCTAGCCTGCATGTACGAATGGGGGCGGGGGGCCGACGCGGAAGGACAACTTGGCACAGGTTCATGTGGTTGCCATTGGCGACCTTATCCACTCTTTTTTTTTTTGAAAAAAATGACATTATCCGCTTTTGCTTTTTTACAATTTATTATATTTCTGTGAACCATTATTTCGTGCCATGTCACCCTGTCTAGCAGGTCTCATTTGTCATATACGAGCTTAAATTGAGCAAATCAGGCGACTAGTGTTTTTTTGCAAAAAAAAAACTAGTCTTAGAATTAGTGATTTTTTGAACATTTCCTTAGAAGTGTGGTTTCTGCAACCCTAGCCTTCAATGTCAATGTTTTTTGCAATTCACCCCCTGGTACATACTGCGGTCGTGGGCACGCCGCACATGGGCATGAAGTAGGTTGTAGAGAGTTGGCTCGTTTCGTTCAAAAAATGCATCAAGCTCATTCCTTGGTATTAGCACCAGAAACTATGTGCACTGCTAGATAATGAAAGAGAGGGAGTATATACAAGTGAAGCCCCAAGTATGGAGTTGCTTGTTTTATTCTTAGGCCAAAATGGTCTTAGCTTCTAGTGGTAGAGTCTAGAGTGTATAAAGTGCTCAATTATCAACCATCATGGCTTGTTTGTATGGTATGGTTCATGGTTTTGTCATGGCAGATGTCCTCTTGAAGGAACTTAGTCGTGAGGCCATCGCCGATAAGTGATTGCTTGAACGGGGTTAGTAGGAATTGAAATACAAATGTTTACCCAGGTTCGGCCCCTCTCGATCGAGGTAAAAGTCTACGTCCTGCTTGCTGTTTATTGATGATGATGATCTCGATTACAAGGGTGCGACATGGCTAACCTTGTACTCGAGAGCTCGTAACATGGCCTTTCTGCCTCAGGGGCTCCCCTTTATATACAGGTGGAGGCCCCTGGCTTACAATCTTTAGGCGACTCGTCATGTCGAAATACATGACTTGTAACTGGGCAAAATCTCGAGTGTCCAAGCTTATACTTGATAACCTTGTGGATCAGGGCCTTCTGCCGGCTCAAAATGTCATTAATTGGCGAGTGCCAGAAGGAGAATATCCCCCAGCCTGATCAAGGAGAGGTTGTAGTCTTTGCGGATCACAGCCAGAGGGGCCCGCATCAAAATTCTTCAGGGATCTCCTGCACCTTTTCGACCTTGACCCTCAAGATATTTCTCCAAATTCAATGACCAATTTATGCCAACTCCAGGTATGTAGTGAAGTCTATCTTCAGACGGAGCCAACTGTTTCTCTCTTTCAAGAATTCTTCTATGTCAACCATCAAACAGAGTGTGCAGATGGCCACAGTGTTGAACTTGGTGGAGTACATTGCAGAGACGTAAAGGCTGCTTTTTTCCAAAGGCCACATTGGCGAGTCATCCGGAAGGATGGAATGCAACATGGTTCTATTGTAAAAATACTGCTCCCGCTGAAGTGAACCCCTTGCTGGGTTATAGGTCCAACCGACTCACTGCAGACCTCGTTTTGCCGGGTTGGGGTACTGATGAACAGTGTCAAAAAATAGCCCCACTCTTTCCCAAGATAAGGACCTTGAGGGCAAATGGCCTCACCGGAATTGACCTAACCCGGTGCTGGATCAGTTGGCGGATTCAGCCATTAAGTCACCAAACCGACTTAATGTGCAATTACATTGGCGAGTCAAATGACGTGCAACACTTCAGTCAAAACAACTTAACTAACGTAGAATTTACCAAAGCCGCCAAAAAGCTATTGGGCGAGTCTAATGAAGCTTGTGGCAAGACTGGACTTGCTCCCCTTTGCTTGATGAACCCCGTGCCTCCAGTGACTGTCTTTGCATTGCTCTTTATTTATTTTGCGTTTTGATTTGATCGTCAAATTACTGATTTCCGCCTTATCACAATTTCAGGCAAGTGATGTCTTCTGGAGAAGAAATGAAACTCGTACAAAGAAGAGCACCCCAGCGCGAAAAAGGAATAAGCCGGCTGTTGTAGATGAGCCAACATCTGGAAACGAGTGGCCGGCAGCTGATGATGAGTCAGAGGTAGAACTTGACCCCCTCGATCGTCTTTTTATGGAACTTGCTAATGCCTCTTATTCTCAAGATAACACCGCTGCGAGTCGAGCAAGCGATGCTGAGGTAATGTAAATTTCTTCCGGCTCAGAAAACTTGTCTCCAGGGAAAATAAGGCGGGTCATTCGAAAAGTAAATTTTCTTATCCAGACGCTCATTTGGATCAAAACTTTCTTTTAAAGAAAACTCAGCATGAATCAAGGCACCAAACTCGAAGCAACTCTGGGGAACTTGTAGCCAGCTGATCTAACGCACCAGTCGCTCGCAAGCGACGCCATGAGGTGCCTCACAGTGCCACTTCATCTCTTCCACGAGCTGACCTCATTAGGCAACCTCTTAACCCATCTGATTCAAATTACCAAGAGTTGCCACCTTCATCTGGAGAGTCGACTGCTTCAATGCTGCCACCTCTCATCATCCACCAAGGGTGAGTGTTTTAAATGAATCATACTTTATCAGCATCATTACTGTACATATTTGAACATGCTCTTGTGATTGCGGGGTCAAAGACAAGAAAAGAAAGGTTGGCGAGTCGTCTACAACTCTAGAAACTCCCGACTCAGAGGAACCAACTTCGGTGATCTCTGAGGTTCACATTGAGCTGCAAGAAGGTCATCAGGAACAAGAAATTGAGCCGCCCTAGCAAAATGAGTCGGTGGCTACTGAAGAAATGATCACTTGCCAAAATGATACGATGGACAATCTTATCCCACCAAGTCCTGACCATGACTCATAAACTAACGAGGCGGCTCAAAACATCCCTTCTCATGCCAAGAACGATGACGAAATCGTCATTACCGGGGAGGCACAAAAAACTCCTTAAGTGTTGAATGTGTTGATCAAGTTTACAAGTAAAGACGAGCCACCTGTCTCTCGGAAGGGAAAAGCCAGACTTGAGTTGCCCAACTTTGAGGATCTCAGTTTAGATGAACTGCATGAGGGTCACTTGACCCGCCTTTCTACCAGCCACAACATGGAATCCAGCATGGTTAGGATGATGAAGAAGTTTGAGGTATGAAGAAATTTTACTCTCTCCAATGCTATATGTCCTCATGTAGCCCCCAAGTCTTAGTCATAGGAAGACTGAGTATGCGTAAGACTTGTACGTCGATGTTTGAAACTCTGAAGTGTAGCCTCCAAGGGCTGGGTTATCATGCAGATGGTAAGCCGGTTCTTCAAGTAAATCCAAAAGAAAACACTATGTAGCCCCCAAGTGCCGGCTCATCTCCATGAGATGAGTTGGGTCTTTCAAATAACTAAACTTTAAAAAGTAGCCTATAGCCCCCAAGGGTCGACTCATTTGTGTGAACTGAGTCGGGTCTTCTAAATTGTATTTGAAGAAAAAAATGACATCCATTAGCCCCCAAGTGCCAAGTACGTTGCTTGCAACTACTTGGGACTTAAATAATAGAATCAATTTTGCCTACCGTAGCCCCCAAGCGTCGGGTCGTGCGTCTTCGCCGGCTCGGGACTTTAAATAACTTGTAGATAAAGTGTTTGTCATCCTTGCAGGAGTCTTTGAACACAACCGAGTCACAACTGACCGGTTTAAAGAAAGAATTTGACATTGAGCAAGCCTTACGAGTCAAGGCAGATTCGAGCCTGCAATCGACCATAGAAGAGATGGAAAAAGGTCAAGGCGGCTTTTGAGACTGAAAAAGTTGCCCTCGAAACTGAAAAACCCGCCTTGATCAAGTGCGCGGAAGATGATGAGAGTCAACTCAAGCCAATTACTAAAGAGCTGAATGGTTTGAAGTCATATCTCGCAAATGACACAAACCATATTTCTGTCTGTCCGTCGAAATAAACGCCCCAAAGTTGCTATGAATTATCCTCTATGCCACCCGTAAGTAAAGAAAACGATTCGAATCTTCTTTCCAAAGTCGTCGTCATGCTTTATTGTTTTATAGATGGGATACCAATTTAAATCTGAACGCATAAGCACCACAGTGGCTAACGCATCGCTCTACAAGCCAGGAGACCAGGGTTCGATCCCGAGGTTTCCTCACTTTTCTCAAGCACGTTCTCCCCCACAAATGCATTCATGAGCAGGGCTTGACTCCCCTGTTCTTTGTCATTTCGTTTTTTTGTCTTTTCTTCCTCCTTTAAACTAATTCAGGATTTTCAAAGTTGCGAGTTTAAAAAAAATGTTCATGAAACCATAAAATCAGGTTTTGGTATAACGGGCCGGGAAATCATAAAAACTTCACGGATTCAGAAATGTTGTAGGTTTTGGTATAACCGGCCGGGAAATAAAATCATTTTCATGTTTTTTTTTTAAAAATGATCGTGTATTCAAAACGTATTGGGGAATCTGAAAAAAAATGTCCATGAAATTTTAGAAAATTTTCAAAGAAATAAAAATACACATATTTTGAAATTTCTATCTCAACTGTGTTTAAAGTTCATTGATTCAAAATTATTTGTTGGATAAAAAAAATTTCATGAATTCGAAAGATGTCCATGCATTTGAAAAAATGTTCGTAATTTTTTTGAGAAAATCCAAAATTTCAAAAAAAAGTTTGTCGGTTTCAAAAAAATGTTCACCAATTCAAAAGTCTTTTTGTCTAGGATTTGATTAGTTTTTTTGGAAGTCTTCATATGTCTAGGCATTTGGAGTTGTTCATGGTCGATGAGATTTGTTTCAAAATTTTAAACATTCCCTTGCGCAACATAATCGCAAGTGCGGCGTGCGATGGCAGGCTCGATAGCCTTGGGATTTACCACGTCTAATGTATTGTGATTACCTGGACATCGCGACCATCATCGGCGAGGGTGAGAAAAAAAATAAGTGGCAACATGGTGAGCCACCGTGTTAAAATAGAGGATGCTCATATGTCAGGGTATTGAGTCATACTTATTTTGCTAGCGCATAATTTTTTTGTCTCCCGTTGCAACACATGGGCATATTTGTTGGTATTTTAAAAGTACATAATTTTTTTATTTTGAATACACGTGTTCTGTTATAACTAAAGGACATCTTTTTTACTTCTACTATTTTATCAGATTGGTTCACAAAATTCCCCAAAGAATGGGTCAGTCGGACTACTTTAGTTCAATTTTTTAGGGAAACCGTGGTTCAAAATGTTTGGACCACATCTCACGCTGCCGGCAGCTCTTACAATAAATGCAACAACTTTCGCCAGCATTCTCTCTCTCTCTCTCTCAACCTCACTTCTCTCTCGCCCTCGAGCACTGCTTTGTGCAACCATGGAGAACCACCGCGACGACGCCTTAACTTCCGGCGCTGTTTCCCTCAAGGGGATTACTGTGCTCGCCGTCGATGAAGACCCCATCCACGATTGAAACCATGACCCAAACACAAACATACCAAGGTACGTATTCGATCCCCTCTGCTTGTACATGTTCCTGCAGTATCTTGAAAGGGATCGATGTACATGAGTACATCCAGATGTATGCATTCCTTAGATTGTTTGCACGCACCAACTGCAACTGGTAGGTCTGCCCTTACCAGATAAATCTAGACTTTGATCGATGCAAGATGCTAAAGAATTTTGCTCTGTTTTATAACAAAGGGACGGTGTACATGTGTTAATCCTTAGCTTGTTTGCGCGTACCAAACCAACTGGCGGATCTGATAAATCTAAACTTTGATTGATGCAAGATGCTAGACAATTTTCGTCTTTGTTAACAGACGAGTGTTGTGAACTTGTTTGCAAAGAGTGGCTTGCCCCATCACGTGCACTCGATGGCGCCCGGAGCCCCGGACTCCGGCTGAAGAACAGGAAACTTGACGAGAACGCTCAAAGGAGCAGTTACTTCTCTTTTCTTTAAGAGAAAAAGTATCAGTTACTACTCCTTAATGTGATGATTATCTACTTCTTAATGCAAGATGCTTGGTTGTGCACGTCTGCTACTGATGGATCTGCATGTGTATGTGCAGTGTTATCTGGCGACGAGAGCGTGGAGATGGTGATGATGGGGGTCAACGGAGGCCCGTGCGACTTCCTGACCAAGCCCCCGGGCAACGACGGGATGCACAATATCCGCCGTCCTGTCAAGGACCGAAGCCTCAACGCTGCCGTCAATGCCGTCCCTGCAAACACCGATCCTCGCTCCAGCCAGAATGGCGCATCGAGGAAGAGGCCAACAGAAGTGGACCACTCCGACGTGGGGGGCTTCGGTAGCAGGACCGCCAAGAAGATCAGTGCAGAGAAGCATGCGTTACTTCTCAAAGTGGCCAACAACCGGATCAATGGAAAAGAAGGTGCGTGCAATTTATGCAAACATATAGTCCAATACCTCCATGTCCGGCACTTTGTGCTATATGCAATCATACATAATCGTTTCTGCATGTTTTATTTCGTCGTGCGTATTTACTAGTAGTAAATAGTAACCAATGTGTAAGCATGCATGCATATGTAAGTTTGTGATGTTGATGTAGGAGATAGTGAGTACTATATCATATACGCATATTAGGCCAAAATGGTGTCGTCTTCTAGTGGTATAGTCTAGAGTGTATGAAGTGCTTAATTTCCAGCCATACAGGCATAGTCCTGGCTTGTTTGGATGGTTGGTGCATGGCTTGTTTGGATGTTTGTGATTTTAATAGGAGATAATAAGTGCTATATACTCCCTCCGTTTCACTTTATAGTGCGTATATTATTTTTTGGCTTAAATTTCATGTTGTAGTGTGCATTTGCACGGCCATGCAAGTCTAGATGAAACTGATCTCCCCTGGTACACACTGCGGTGGTTGGACTTGACTGGGCATTAGATAGGCTGTGGAGAGTTGGCTAGTTTCATCCACAAAATGTAAACAGGTCATTCATTGCTATTAGCCAAGAAATATGTGCACTGCTTGATAATGGAACAGAGGGAGTATATACAAGTGAGACCCCAAGCATGGACTAGCATGAACTATGGGCACTGCTTGTTTATTCTAGTGGTAGAGTCTAGAGTGTATGAAGTGCTCAATTCTCAACCATCATGGCTTGTTCGTATGGCATGCTTAGTGTTCTCACTCGGGGTAGGAACTATGTGCCCGGATCACCATTAACTCATTACTAAATAGGACCCCAATTTTAGGCTGCCCCCTCCCCCTAGCGTCGCCTCCCCCTAGGCGACGCCAAGGGCCCCCAAACCCTAGCGCCGCAGGCCTCCTCTTGTGCCTCCCTCTGTCGCCGCCGCCGCCGGCGAGGGCCGCGGTGGTGGCGGGCCCGGCGCCGAAGGCACCTGGGCGGGTGGATGGAGCGAGATCTCATCTGAGGCGGCAGGGGCGGCCCTCTTGTGAGATCTGAAGGCAGCGGCTGGGGCGGCGATCCCTTGCCATGTGGCGATGGCCGAAGCGCCATAAGCCGGCGGAGTGGCGGCCCTGAGATGGACGGCGGTGGTGGCAGCGCCCCATCCGACGGGGTACCTGATCTGCGTGGAGATGGTGGCGGCGCCGACTGCGGATCCAACGCCCCAACCGGATCCGCCGCGGGGTGGCCTTCCGCCGACCGACGACGCGTGGAGGGACCGGTGAGGAGATGTCGGATCTCCGCCGGTTTACCGATGGCGACGTTCGTCTTCGTGGTGATACTCCGCTCGGTTCCAGCCAACTGTGAGATCGGGACGACGTGGCTTCCGGTGAAAATCGCGCCTGACTGCGGTCATGGCGGATGATGGCGGCGTGTCGGACGTCGTTCCCTTCTCGAGGCATCGTCGTTGCAGGTCACGACAACCTGATCGGAAGGTTCCGGGGGAAACCCTAGATCTGAGTCTACCGGATCGGACGATGGCGACGTTTTGATGTCGTCCTCCCTCCTGGGGGCATCGTTTTGGAGCAAGTGTTGGCTGGAGGGGACAAGAGGAGGAGCAGCATGGAATCTGACATGTTGACAACGGCGAGTCTCAGCGGCATGGAGCAACGTGGTCTCGCCGGCGGGCGTGTGATGATGGACGAGCGCAGGATGGTGGCGTTATCTGGTGTCGTGGTGGCGTCGACGACAGCTAGACCGGGCAAGGTACATGCAACAGTACATCACTAAAGAATGCTACACGACGATGCCACCCTTGGAGGTCATTTCCCCTTCCTAGAGGCATCATATGGTACCCAATCCTTGTCATACACGTGGAACCTTGCGTCCTCGGTGGGCTAGCCACCATGGCGCTCAACAATGGTGCTTCCTGACAATTTTGTGGTGCCACTTGCTTCCACTAAGGCTTGTCATGTGGTGTCGCCTTCCTTGCTACATGCTTCGCCCTCTTCCAATGAACTCTGTTGTGGTGTGCATGAGCCTTTGGGGTGCAATTACTCAGTTGCTGGCGACTCTTAGACAACGCCTTCCTCGAGTCTGACTTGTTCCTGATGTACACTTGACATTTCCTTGACACTTTTTGGTGGAGGGCGTGTTGATCTAGTCCCCTTGTCTTGGTCTTGCTCTGAGAGCTTTGGCTTTGGTTGTGACGCGGCCTTTCATGCTCAGTGTTATGTATCTCCTCTGTGCATTGCTTGAGGTTGGGCTAGGCGTGCTCAGTTGGTTGCATGCTTGAGGATTGAGAACCCCTTGTTCTACTCCTACACACGTGGTGCCCCCCTGCATCTCTATTTATTTTCTCTCCTACTATCTATGGAAAGATATGCAAGCTTTGATTCTTCACGAAAAAATCTAGTAGTTGATGTTGCAAATATCTTATGTAGGGTGCATTTCAATTGATGTGCCATTTATTTACTTGTTCTATATACTTGATATTGCGCAAATAGATCATCTCTTCTACTCTTTCAATGCTATCTTTGTGCAAGCTAAGTGAGATGATATGTGTCCTGGTGGACATGGAGGAATAGAGGACAATCTATGCACAATATGTTTATGAGTAGTTTATATGAACTACTTGAGTTCTCGAATAGGGCATGTTTGATGTTTCATGTGAGTGCTCTGTTCTCCAAGCCAAATGAGACTATTTCTGTCTCAGAGGATATGCAAGGCTAGGGTGCATGAGTAGATGGAGGTGGAAGGGGGCCTTATGAATCATTGCAATAAATGTCTTACTTGGATTATTTGAGCTTTGTTTGACAATTCATTTTTATGGTGATTACATGAGTTTTACTACCATAATTGGGTGGTACCATGACTCACCTTTTCCAGTATTTCTCACCTACAATATATACTTCTTCAATATCAACGTTTATTAGTGTTGCACGGATCAAGAAAATGCCCATGTACCTTCGGTTATACAAGTGTTTCAACATTTGATATTGTCGACAACCACTTCCTTACATAGGCCAACATGCAACTTTGTGGCCTTCCGACAATGCTGAACAATAAAAAATTTACCATATCCAACACATAGGGTGATTTCCTCGGTTTTGTATGGACGACAAAGATGCCTTCTATAGTGGAGGCTTGGGAGCTACCAATTGCAGCTTGTATATGCTTTGGAATGCCATGGTGGAGTCTTGGGAACCACCAATTGTGGATGATATTGTATATAGTGGACCAACTTGATTTTCTGGTGTGTTGGGGGCAATCTCGGTGGATCAGAGATATAGAGTGATGCTACTAATCTAGAGGTGTTGGCAGTTGTGCAACAAGTTGATTCATGAGAAGCCGAACTCACAAATTGGAGTTACGACGAAATATTTATGGAGTTATGATGACTCACGATTCATCATCTAGCAATAGGACAATAGAGATGTCATCAAGGAAAATCATGTCATTGGTGAGGGTCAGAAAAACCATATATGGGTGTCGTTCTGTCCCGTGGTTGTGCGGTGGCCTATCAGGAACCTGATCAAGTTGCAATGACCACTAGACCACTAATAGTTTGTACATCGATGGTTGTGCATGAAATGGCATGGTCATTAGGGATTCTGACTGATGGATGCTAGTTTCGGCTTAGAGCTATGTACCTCAATTAGTGTGCATAAGCTTTAGAAACTCACGTCGATGCTGTTGTGTAAGATCTCAAACTCACGATGATGCCTACTGATAGATGGCTAATACTAAAGTCCGACTTTGTAATGTCGCTAAGAGGAAGTAAAGGCTTGGAGATGGATTGTGTGGAGATCGTCTTCATCATAAAAGATCTAAGGGGAATGGTTCCAGTAGATATAGAGTTGTTACCAAACAAGATCGATCGAACAGAAAATAGGGTCATAGATAGGTTAGAAAACTTTGCTCGGGTCACAATAAGAGCGCAAAATCTTTGCTACTCTTATCACCTGAGTGTATCCTAATGCTGATAATTGTAACCCTACTTCGGAGTAATAAAGCTCTCTTGTTCTCTACACTCCAACTTTTTCACGGCGAGCATTGAGTGGTGAACACACAAATTCGCACCTTATTTTGATGGTGGTGTCACTTATAGCAAGTACCTCTTCAAGGTCCACCGTTGATTGGAATAGAGGCAGATATGGTGTGAACCATGTGCGTCACTTTTCTTTCATCTATATCGCCATGCTCAGGCCATGTCTAAACACATGAGTAACTTCATCAATAAAGCTTCAATGTATTGTCTTCGAATGACGGCCAACAAATCAAGAATGAAAACTGGTAGTAAAATGTCCAAGAAAGGTCTACAACATGAGAGATCATATCGATCTTTAGAAGCCACCTATTATAGGATGCCTACAACAGTTGGTAACTCTGGAAGGATCAAAACCATCTTCCTCCCTTGAGGAGCCCAAGGAGAGTGCTCAATTGATATGTGTGTTCAGGCTCCATTCTTTTACTCCAACTTCCCCAAGGAGAGTGCTCAGTAGCTTACAATTTTTGGGTACCTTATCGCCTAAAATAGATTGAACTTCAATATCCACTCTTGATTGGAGTATTGGCATAAATGGTAAAAAAGTTCCCATTAATCTCACTGCCCTTGCATTCACGTGGTAAGACCTAGCCTAGCAACACAAGTAGATTCAACATGCATGTTGCCTTTGTTAAGGCCCTAATGTTCATGTCTAGCATGAAGATGGAGGAAGTACGGTGAGGCAAGCCTAGATTTAATGTGGTGATTGACATATCTTGGAACTTCTCATGTTCCGATCGTCAGACTAGTTTAGTGTCTTCTAATAGTGACGGCCTCTTACTTGCCTAATTCGACATGCATAACTAGGAAAAACTAGGAAATATGTGTTGGGGAACGTAGTAATTTCAAAAAAATTCCTACGAACACGCAAGATCAAGGTGATGCATAGCAACGAGAGGGGAGAGTGTGATCTACGTACCCTTGTAGACAGACAGCGGAAGCGTTAGCACAACGTGGTTGATGTAGTCGTACGTCTTCACGGCCTGACCGATCAAGCACCGAAACTACGGCACCTCCGAGTTCTAGCACACGTTCAGCTCGATAACGATCCCCGAACTCCGATCCAGCAAAGTGTCGGGGAAGAGTTCCGTCAGCACGACGGCGTGGTGACGATCTTGGTGTACTACCGTCGCAGGGCTTCGCCTAAGCACCGCTACAATATTATCGAGGATTATGGTGGAAGGGGGCACCGCACACGGCTAAGAATATGATCACGTGGATCAACTTGTGTGTCTAGGGGTGCCCCCAGCCTCCATATATAAAGGATCAAGGGGGGTGCGGCCGGCCAGGAGGAGGGCGCGCCAGGAGGAGTCCTACTCCCACCGGGAGAAGGATTCCCCCCTTTCCTAGTTGGAATAGGATTCGGGAGGGGAAAGAGGAGAGAGAGAGAAGGAAGGGGGGGCGTCGCCCCCCTCTCCTTGTCCTATTCGGACTAGGGGGGAGGGGCGCGCGGCCCAGCCCTGGCCACCTCTCCTCTCTTCCACTAAAGCCCACTAAGGCCCATATACCTCCCGGTACTCCGGTAAAATCCCGATTTCACCCGGAACACTTCCGATGTCCAAATATAGGCTTCCAATATATCATTCTTTATGTCTCGACCATTTCGAGACTCCTCGTCATGTCCGTGATCACATCCGGAACTCCGAACGAACTTCCGTACATCAAAATGCATAAACTCATAATATAACTGTCATCGAAACCTTAAGCGTGCGGACCCTACTGGTTCGAGAACAATGTAGACATGATCGAGACACGTCTCCGGTCAATAACCAATAACGGAACCTGTATGCTCATATTGGCTCCTACATATTCTATGAAGATCTTTATCGGTCAGACCGCATAACAACATACGTTGTTCCCTTTGTCATCGGTATGTTACTTGCCCGAGATTCGATCGTCGGTATCTCAATACCTAGTTCAATCTTGTTACCGGCAAGTCTCTTTACTCGTTTCGTAATACATCATCTCGCAACTAACTCATTAGTTGCAATGCTTGCAAGGCTTATGTGATGTGCATTACCGAGAGGGCCCAGAGATACCTCTCCGACAATCAGAGTGACAAATCCTAATCTCGAAATACGCCAACCCAACATGTACCTTTGGAGACACCTGTAGAGCTCCTTTATAATCACCCAGTTACGTTGTGACGTTTGGTAGCACACAAAGTGTTCCTCCGGTAAACGGAGTTGCATAATCTCATAGTCATAGGAACATGTATAAGTCATGAAGAAAGCAACATCAACATACTAAACGATCGGGTGCTGAGCTAATGGAATGGGTCATGTCAATCACATCATTCTCATAATGATGTGATCCCATTAATCAAATGACAACACATGTCTATGGTTAGGAAACATAACCATCTTCGATTAACGAGCTAGTCAAGTAGAGGCATACTAGTGACGTTTGGTTTGTCTATGTATTCACACAAGTATTATGTTTCCGGATAATACAATTCTAGCATGAATAATAAACATTTATCATGATGTAAGGAAATAAAATAATAACATTATTATTGCCTCTAGGGCATATTTCCTTTAGTCTCCCACTTGCACTAGAGTCAATAATCTAGATTACATAGTAATGATTCTAACACCCATGGAGCTTTGGTGCTGATCATGTTTTGCTCGTGGAAGAGGCTTAGTCAACGGGTCTGCTATGTTCAGATCCGTATGTATCTTGCAAATCTCTATGTCTCCCATCTGGACTAGATCCCGGATGGAATTGAAGTGTCTCTTGATGTGCTTGGTTCTCTTGTGAAATCTGGATTCCTTTGCCAAGGCAATTGCACCAGTATTGTCACAAAAGATTTTCATTGGACCCGATGCACTAGGTATGACACCTAGATCGGATATGAACTCCTTCATCTAGACTCCTTCGTTTGCTGCTTCCGAAGCAGCTATGTACTCCGCTTCACATGTAGATCCCGCCACAACGCTTTGTTTAGAACTACACCAACTGACGGCTCCACCGTTTAATGTAAACACGTATCCGGTTTGCGATTTAGAATCGTCCGGATCAGTGTCAAAGCTTGCATCAACGTAACCATTTACGATGAGCTCTTTGTCACCTCCATATATGAGAAACATATCCTTAGTCTTTTTCAGGTATTTCAGGATGTTCTTGACCGCTGTCCAGTGATCCACTCCTGGATTACTTTGGTACCTCCCTTCTAGACTTATAGCAAGACACACATCAGGTCTGGTACACAGCATTGCATACATGATAGAGCCTATGGCTGAAGCATAGGGAACATCTTTCATTTTCTCTCTATCTTCTGCATCGGTCGGGGATTGAGTCTTACTCAATTTCACACCTTGTAACACAGGCAAGAATCCTTTCTTTGCTTGATCCATTTTGAACTTCTTCAAAACTTTGTCAAGGTATGTGCTTTGTGAAAGTCCAATTAAGCGTCTTGATCTATCTCTATAGATCTTAATGCCCAATATGTAAGCAGCTTCACCGAGGTCTTTCATTGAAAAACTCTTATTCAAGTATCCTTTTATGCTATCCAGAAATTCTATATCATTTCCGATTAGCAATATGTCATCTACATATAATATCAGAAATGCTACAGAGCTCCCACTCACTTTCTTGTAAATACAGGCTTCTCCAAAAGTCTGTACAAAACCAAATGCTTTGATCACACTATCAAAGCATTTATTCCAACTCCGAGAGGCTTGCACCAGTCCATAAATGGATCACTGGAGCTTGCACACTTTGTTAGCTCCCTTTGGATCGACAAAACCTTCCGGCTGCATCATATACAACTCTTCTTGCAGAAATCCATTCAGGAATGCAGTTTTGACATCCATTTGCCAAATTTCATAATCATAAAATGCGGCAATTGCTAACATGATTCGGACAGACTTAAGCATCGCTACGGGTGAGAAGGTCTCATCGTAGTCAATCCCTTGAACTTGCCGAAACCTTTTGCGACAAGTCGAGCTTTGTAGACAGTAACATTACCGTCAACGTCAGTCTTCTTCTTGAAGATCCATTTATTCTCAATTGCTTGTCGATCATTGGGCAAGTCAACCAAAGTCCATACTTTGTTCTCATACATGGATCCCATCTCATATTTCATGGCTTCAAGCCATTTTGCGGAATCTGGGCTCACCATCGCTTCTTCATAGTTCGTAGGTTCATCATGATCTAGTAGCATGACTTCCAGAATAGGATTACCGTACCACTCTGGTGCGGATCTTACTCTGGTTGATCTACGAGGTTCAGTAGTATCTTGTTCTGAAGTTTCATGATCATTATCATTAGCTTCCTCACTAATTGGTGTAGGTGTCACAGAAACAGGTTTCTGTGATGTACTACTTTCCAATAAGGGAGCAGGTACAGTTACCTCGTCAAGTTCTACTTTCCTCCCACTCACTTCTTTCGAGAGAAACTCCTTCTCTAGAAAGTTTCTGAATTTAGCAACAAAAGTCTTGCCTTCGGATCTGTGATAGAAGGTGTATCCAATAGTTTCCTTTGGATATCCTATGAAGACACATTTCTCCGATTTGGGTTCGAGCTTATCAGGTTGAAGTTTTTTCACATAAGAATCGCAGCCCCAAACTTTCAGAAACGACAACTTTGGTTTCTTGCCAAACCATAGTTCATAAGGCGTCGTCTTAACGGATTTTGATGGTGCCCTATTTAACGTGAATGCGGCGGTCTCTAGAGCATAACCCCAAAACGATAGCGGTAAATCAGTAAGAGACATCATAGATCGCACCATATCTAGTAAAATACGATTACGACGTTCGAACACACCATTACGCTGTGGTGTTCCGGGTGGCGTGAGTTGCGAAACTATTCCACATTGTTTCAAATGTACACCAAACTCGTAACTCAAATATTCTCCTCCACGATCAGATCGTAGGAATTTTATTTTCTTGTTACGATGATTTTCAACTTCACTCTGAAATTCTTTGAACTTTTCAAACATTTCAGACTTATGTTTCATTAAGTAGATATACCCATATCTGCTTAAGTCATCTGTGAAGATGAGAAAATAACAATATCCGCCACGAGCCTCAACATTCATCGGACCACATACATCTGTATGTATGATTTTCAATAAATCTGTTGCTCTCTCCATAGTACCGGAGAATGGTGTTTTTGTCATCTTACCCATAAGGCACGGTTCGCAAGTACCAAGTGATTCATAATCAAGTGGTTCCAAAAGTCCATCAGTATGGAGTTTCTTCATGCGCTTTATACCGATATGACCCAAACGGCAGTGCCACAAATAAGTTGCACTATCATTATCAACTCTGCATCTTTTGGCTTCAACACTATGAATATGTGTGTCACTACTATCGAGATTTAATAAGAATAGACCACTCTTTAAGGGTGCATGACCATAAAAGATATCACTCATATAAATAGAACAACCATTATTCTCTGATTTAAATGAATAACCGTCTCGCATCAAACAAGATTCAGATATAATGTTCATGCTTAATGCTGGCACCAAATAACAATTATTTAGGTCTAATACTAATCCCGAAGGTAGATGTAGAGGTAGCGTGCCGACTGCGATCACATCGACTTTGGAACCATTTCCCACGCGCATCGTCACCTCGTCCTTAGCCAATCTTCGCTTAATCCGTAGTCCCTGTTTCGAGTTGCAAATATTAGCAACAGAACCAGTATAAAATACCCAGGTGCTACTGCGAGCATTAGTAAGGTACACATCAATAACATGTATATCACATATACCTGTGTTCACCTTGCCATCCTTCTTATCTGCCAAATACTTGGGGCAGTTCCGCTTCCAGTGACCGGTCTGCTTGCAGTAGAAGCACTCAGTTTCAGGCTTAGGTCCAGATTTGGGTTTCTTCTCTTGAGTAGCAACTTGCTTGCTGTTCTTTTTGAAGTTCCCCTTCTTCTTCCCTTTGCCCTTTTTCTTGAAACTAGTGGTCTTGTTGACCATCAACACTTGATGCTCCTTCTTGATTTCTACCTCCGCAGCTTTCAGCATTGCGAAGAGCTCGGGAATAGTCTTATTCATCCCTTGCATATTATAGTTCATCACGAAGCTCTTGTAGGTTGGTGGTAGTGATTGGAGAATTCTGTCAATGACGCAATCATCTGGAAGATTAACTCCCAATTGAATCAAGTGATTATTATACCCAGACATTTTGAGTATATGCTCACTGACAGAACTGTTCTCCTCCATTTTGCAGCTATAGAACTTATTGGAGACTTCATATCTCTCAATCCGGGCATTTGCTTGAAATATTAACTTCAACTCCTAGAACATCTCATATGCTCCATGACGTTCAAAACGTCGTTGAAGTCCCGATTCTAAGCCGTAAAGCATGGCACACTGAACTATCGAGTAGTCATCAGCTTTGCTCTGCCAGACGTCCATAACATCTGGTGTTGCTCCAGCAGCAGGCCTGGCACCCAGCGGTGCTTCCAGGACGTAATTCTTCTGTGCAGCAATGAGGATAATCCTCAAGTTACGGACCTAGTCCGTGTAATTGCTACCATCATCTTTCAACTTTGCTTTCTCAAGGAACGCATTAAAATTCAACGGAACAACAGCACGGGCCATCTATCTACAATCAAACATAAACAAGCAAGATACTATCAGGTACTAAGTTCATGATAAATTTAGGTTCAATTAATCATATTACTTAAGAACTCCCACTTAGATAGACATCCCTCTAATCCTCTAAGTGATTACGTGATCCAAATCAACTAAACCATGTCCGATCATCACGTGAGATGGAGTAGTTTCATTGGTGAACATCACTATGTTGATCATATCTACTATATGATTCACGCTTGACCTTTCGGTCTCCGTGTTCCGAGGCCATATCTGTATATGCTTGGCTCGTCAAGTATAACCTGAGTATTCCACGTGTGCAACTGTTTTGCACCCGTTGTATTTGAACGTAGAGCCTATCACACCTGATCATCACGTGGTGTCTCAGCACGAAGAACTTTCACAACGGTCCATACTCAGGGAGAACACTTCTTGATAATTAGTGAAAGATCATCTTATAATGCTACCGTCAATCAAAGCAAGATAAGATGCATAAAAGATAAACATCACATGCAATCAATATAAGTGATATGATATGGCCATCATCATCTTGTGCTTGTGATCTCCATCTTCGAAGCACCGTCGTGATCACCATCGTCACCGGTGCGACACCTTGATCTCCATCATAGCATCGTTGTCGTCTCGCCAATCTTATGCTTCCACGACTATCGCTACCTCTTAGTGATAAAGTAAAGCATTACAGCGCGATTGCATTGCATACAATAAAGCGACAACCATATGGCTCCTGCCAGTTGCCGATAACTCGGTTATAAAACATGATCATCTCATACAATAAAATTTAGCATTATGTCTTGACCATATCACATCACAACATGCCCTGCAAAAACAAGTTAGACGTCCTCTACTTTGTTGTTGCAAGTTTTACGTGGCTGCTACGGGCTTAAGCAAGAACCAATCTTACCTACGCATCAAAACCACAACGATAGTTTGTCAAGTTGGTGTTGTTTTAACCTTTGCAAGGACTGGGCGTAGCCACACTCGGTTCAACTAAGGTTGGAGAAACTGTCACCCGCTAGCCACCTTTGTGCAAAGCACATCGGGAGAACCGGTTTCGCGTAAGCGTACACGTAATGTCGGTCCGGGCCGCTTCGTCCAATAATACCGCCGAACCAAAGTATGACATGCTGTTAAGCAGTATGACTTATATCGCCCACAACTCACTTGTGTTCTACTCGTGCATATAACATCAACACATAAAACCTGGCTCTGATACCACTGTTGGGGAACGTAGTAATTTCAAAAAAAATCCTACGAACACGCAAGATCATGGTGATGCATAGCAACGAGAGGGGAGAGTGTGATCTACGTACCTTTGTAGACCGACAGCGGAAGCGTTAGCACAACGCGGTTGATGTAGTCGTACGTCTTCACGGCCCGACCGATCAAGCACCGAAACTACGGCACCTCCGAGTTCTAGCACACGTTTAGCTCGATGACGATCCCCGGACTCCGATCCAGCAAAGTGTCGAGGAAGAGTTCCGTCAGCACGACGGCGTGGTGACGATCTTGATGTACTACCGTCGCAGGGCTTCGCCTAAGCACTGCTACAATATTATCGAGGATTATGGTGGAAGGGGGCACCGCACACGGCTAAGAATATGATCACGTGGATCAACTTGTGTGTCTAGGGGTGCTCCCTGCCTCCGTATATAAAGGATCAAGGGGGGGGTGCGGCCGGCCAGGAGGAGGGCGCGCCAGGAGGAGTCCTACTCCCACCGGGAGAAGGATTCCCCCCCTTTCCTAGTTGGAATAGGATTCGGGAGGGGGAAAGAGGAGAGAGAGAAGGAAGGGGGGGGGGCGCCGCCCCCCTCTCCTTGTCCTATTCAGACTAGGGGGGAGGGGCGCGCGCCCCAGCCCTGGCCACCTCTCCTCTCTTCCACTAAAGCCCACTAAGGCCCATATACCTCTTGGGGGTTCCGGTAACCTCCCGGTACTCCGGTAAAATCCCGATTTCACCCAGAACACTTCCGATGTCCAAATATAGGCTTCCAATATATCATTCTTTATCTCTCGACCATTTCGAGACTCCTCGTCATGTCCGTGATCACATCCGGGACTCCGAACAAACTTCGGTACATCAAAATGCATAAACTCATAATATAACTGTCATCGAAACCTTAAGCGTGCGGATCCTACGGGTTCGAGAACAATGTAGACATGACCGAGACACGTCTCCGGTCAATAACCAATAGCGGAACCTGAATGCTCATATTGGCTCCTACATATTCTACGAAGATCTTTATCGGTCAGGCCGCATAACAACATACGTTGCTCCCTTTGTCATCGGTATGTTACTTGCCCGAGATTCGATCGTCGGTATCTCAATACCTAGTTCAATCTCGTTACCGGCAAGTCTCTTTACTCGTTTCGTAATGCATCATCTCGCAACTAACTCATTAGTTGCAATGCTTGCAAGGCTTATGTGATGTGCATTACCGAGAGGGCCCAGAGATACCTCTCCGACAATCGGAGTGACAAATCCTAATCTCGAAATACGCCAACCCAACATGTACCTTTGGAGACACCTGTAGAGCTCCTTTATAATCACCCAGTTACGTTGTGACGTTTGGTAGCACACAAAGTGTTCCTCCGGTAAACGGGAGTTGCATAATCTCATAGTCATAGGAACATGTATAAGTCATGAAGAAAGCAACAGCAACATACTAAACGATCGGGTGCTAAGCTAATGGAATGGGTCATGTCAATCACATCATTCTCCTAATGATGTGATCCCATTAATCAAATGACAACACATGTCTATGGTTAGGAAACATAACCATCTTCGATTAACGAGCTAGTCAAGTAGAGGCATACTAGTGACGTTTGGTTTGTCTATGTATTCACACAAGTATTATGTTTCCGGATAATACAATTCTAGCATTAATAATAAACATTTATCATGATGTAAGGAAATAAAATAATAACATTATTATTGCCTCTAGGGCATATTTCCTTCAATATGTCTATATCATGGTCGCACTATGAGTGTCCACAACTTTCGACGAACATTCATCATTTTGGTTGGAGACGATTACAACATGTGACGATGTTGCGCCTGCGGAATCGCTGAACCAACACTAGAGAGGTTATTGACCCCACAAAGGCATGATCAACCTTATCTTATCCTTTCAAGCACTCGAACAACAAGTAAGAACTATGATATACAATCGAGATGTTGAGAATATAAATGAGCATAGATGAAAGTTCGGGTTTCATATGAAGTCTTGGCTGGGTCATTGGACACAAAGAAAGTACACCAAGTTGCATTATGCAAACTTGTAACTAAACAAAGCCCGATTCTAAATGACTCCCTAGGGGTATTATTTATGAAGGGACATAGGAGAAATTTGTCTATACTTCGGAGGGGGATGAATTCGACCATAACTTGGTTTGAAATACAGAATATAAAATCAGCCTATTGTCCCCTATTTCAAAATTACATAGGCCTAGCTTAAAAGTGAGGTGGCACAACACATGTATAAGGCAATGGTAAAAAAATGAAGTGTCATCTTTTATGTTTCGTCCATGTCTTCATTCGTCGTGATGGTGGGTTCAAAGTCATGAAATCTACATTTGAAGTTTCGTCGACATTCCTTGCGCGCTCGCCCCCTCTACATGCTTGATCATGCTAAAATACACATCCATCTCGTACATGCTAGTCCATTTATTCCTAAACAAGTGTATAGGTGTGGGGGCTTTGTATGTTATAGTCGTAGGGATGTCCTTGTCAAATTACGTATGATAGTTTGGCACTTCAATTATACCTCATATAAATGTAAGATAAAGTATATCTCGTATTTCACAAGGGTATTCTTACAAGAGTATACATGATGAGGTGATAACATACCACATAGGAAAAGAAAGAAACAACATACCACATATGAACAGAAATGTTTTCTATCATTTTAATATTTTTAGTTTAGTATAACAAAATTCCATGCATGCGTTCGACATAACTAATACTCATTGTCGTGCATGGTTTACACGTATTCTTTACTTACTTCTGATCATTTAGATGATTTCTTATTACAATTAACATGGATGTGCAGCCAAGGTGTTAGGGCAAGTTAAGTATGTTAGGCCTGAAACTAATAAATTGTATATATGGACGCATATTGACTTTTCCAACTCTAAGTTGTACCCGACTGGCATACTTTGTTTTTCTAATGCAGACAATACTCAAAAAATTATAAGAGAACATATGGAGCATGACGGTGTAAGTGCAACTATTGATCAAGTCGGCAGCCATCTCCAGGTATGATTTTAACTTTCTAGTTGATGTTCCTTCCTTCTGAAACTAAGCTTCCCTCATAAGAAATGTTACTGCACTACCCAAGCACATACTTATTGATGTTTCCACGATATTTGAAATTTCAGAAGTACAAAACGGATTGCCTAATTGATCAGCTATCAACTATGCCCACCGCGGGCCCATCATACTCTAACAACTCTTTGAAGAACTATTCGACATCTCAAGATAGTGACGGAAGTTCCAGGTTCAATATGAGGTCTCAGGGAGGTAGAAATCTTAACCAAATAAGCAGTGGTAGTGCCTCACCAGTTGGTTTGGGTGTTCATGGAAATGGGAGCAGCACACCAGGTCTTGGTGGAGCTGCTATTAGGGGACCAACATCTAGTACTAGTAATGGCAATGCTAATGGTTATGGTTATCGGTATGGTAGTGGCAACACTAATAGTTATTGTGACCTTAATAATAATGGTTATGGTTACGGTTATACTGATGGTAATGGTGGTCATGGTGGAGTTCTAACAGATGGGATCATGTCAAGTGCATCATTGCCGTCCAACCTAGCACAACCAGTACAGCAGACAATGCCCACTCCTAATTTATTTTCAAGTAACACGGTGCATGCCATGGATAATCCAAACCATATAAGGCAACAAGAGCTTGTACCACGGTTATATCAACTCAGCTATGACTGCAGAAATGGAGGGATATCTATGTCGCTTTGGCCTCAGGATGATGGTACTGACCCTCCTAGAAGGTATCAAGGTGAGAAGGAGGTGATGGAAAATACGGCAACTATGGACATGACCCATGGAATTCAGAATGCTGCAGCCATGGATATGATCCATGGAATTCAGAATGCTGCAACCATGGACATGCCACAAGGAATGCAGAATGCTGCAATTGGGGAGACGGCCAAGGAAATGCTTGGAGACGGTCCTGCTGGTCAGACCGGTGCAGTGCAGCCTCATGGCCTCGGCGGTGAAGTTTTCAACTGGGATAACACTAGTTTTGAAACAGCTGGTACATCAGGTGGAGGAGGAATAGTAACAGATGAAATGCTTGATTGGCTAACTACGGATGAATTTGAAAACCTTACCAATTGGTATGTGCTGTTCTCAATATTAGCATGCCAGCATATTTCTATTTCATTGTCCTTTTCGAAGTTTCACTGTTTATTTCTGAGACCCTACACAAATAGAATTTTTTATATTGGCAAAGCATTTTTTTAATTCTACTTCTTGAGCGCATGCTCTTCATAAACTGAAATTTGTAAAATAATGACGCAAAACGTTCTACTCTGTGGTTACAACTTACAATTTTAGTCACAGAAGTGCTAAAATAACTTTTGTGAGATGCATTTCCATACATGTTATCTTTTGTCCGGAATTTTCTTAAAACAAGATTTAGTGGCAGGCTTGCAACTGGTGTCTTTGTGCAGAGCATCAAATTGATTAGGTTAGGGAATACGAATAGTATAAAGGATATCATATAATACGTTTTAGGATGTGCTCGTTGATCTTCAGACATATTTAGAGGCAAAGCAATATGACCATGAGTTATCTTATGGTTCGTATCACGATGTTTGAAACAAATAGAAGTTATGCTAGTGTATACAGCGAGGAAAAAAAACACAAAGCAAAATATATCATGGTTTGGTCTTTATTCTCCTGTCCCCAGAAACGAGCATTCTTTTGCAAAAATTGGTTTAAACTATCTTGTGGAAAGAATGTAGGAAAATATTTGATGAAGAGGAAGAATAATAAGGTTGTCCCCATGATGTTGAGATATTTATCTGTTTGGACTAATCTTTTGGGTTACTGCCCTAGTTAATATTGCATTACCTTGTTCTTATACCTTTCTTATCTGGCATTGCCCTTTTTTTAATAAAGATGCTAGCATTGGTGTGCAGCTGTGGAACACACCAGAATTAATCTCACAAATAGTATAAGATTTTATATTGGCCTTTAGAATCATCTTCTTGTGCAAACTCAGTATGTCCTTATCCTTACTGCACTTTGACCCATTCTTTATAATAATTACAGGTCTGAACTCTGAGGGCATGGAGGAGCCGTGGGAGCATACATAGAACAGAAAAAAAAGCATGATATATGTCCATTTTGCTCCGGTGAATGTTGAAGAAAGCTTCGGTGCTAGAATTTGTTTCTTTTGTCTTGGATGTGGTTTATTATAAACAGGATTGAGATAAACTGATAGTGGTTGGACAGAAACAAAATTGAATCTCAGTTATGCGATCCATTAACATTTTCCTTATTTATTTACTTTTGATGAAAATTAATAATTTATCTCGTGTCTTACTGCTACGATAATGCAGAGGATAGTAGAAGAACGGAAGCATAAGAACACACTTTTCATTTGGATCATCCAGAATATTTCATGAAGGACAAATAGAAGTTCAGAATTTAGTTTCACATGCATGCTCATGTCATGAATTTTAGTTGACAAAAAAGTCAAATATATTTCATAATAAATAATATAACAGAATTGAGGATTAGACTATGTGTGCTTATCTATTTTACATTATATTAATGGAAATAGAGGTTTCTATGTCATTGGGCCTTTACAAAGTTATTGTCTGAAAACATTGATGTTCAGAAAAGTATCCAGGGCATTAATAGTGATCCGAAAAATTGCAGGGCTACAAGCTAACATGTTGTCCTAGAGACAGAGCCTGTCACACAAGTAATGCGACCCAAGAACAATCCACAAAAAGAAAAACAGTCGCACAGATACACACTGAAAGCTGGCTGAAATAGGAAATGCAAGATGTCTAAGGAGAGAAACCAAGAATGTTAAGTTGTTTCTCATTGAAGAAAGGGAAATAGCAGGAGGGGGATAAAATTAACACTCCCTTCAACATTATGATAAAACATAGGCCAAGCCTTACCTTATAGGAAAAGCTAACTGATGAAAGAAATATTTATCTGTAAAACATGCAACAATCAGAGGCTGGGCGATGGTATACGAGGATCACCCAATCAACATGATCAACCACAAACTAGTCTAGCAAAAAATAACATGAGCACAGTGAGAAATTTGAACCTTTTCACAACACACAAAACTCTATACCAAGAACAAATTCATGAGACCAGAACATCAACAGAGGGAAAACCAAAATACGGCACTATAGCCTGGCCCTTTCTTGCACACAGGAGCAAGATGAAGAGAGGCGCACAATGGCCAAGAGAAAGTGATCTGAAGCTACATATTATTTTTCAGTACTACCTCACACCATCTTGTATAGTAACTGAGGACTCACAAGTCGAAGGTGTGATGGCTGCTGTTATTGAGTGATAATTGGTGTGAAGTGTGAACTACCATGAGAGGTTGGACAATGCCATGTTGGTTGGTTCTTAAAAGGAAATACTTGCTTATTAAGAAATATATCTTTTCTTTAAACCACATATTTATTCAATATATGCACCCGCAAAAAACATGTGCTCCGTGCAAAAGGGTGGACATGATAAGGATTAACAATGTGCGCCCAGAATCCCCCCCCCCCCCCCCCCCCCATGCACAAGAAATTACATTTCATTTCTGAGCGAAAATTAGCAATGCACATTGTATTGCAAAACTAGGATGTATTTGTTTATTTGAACTTCTTTTAAATGCCAAAATAAAATTTCAACCAAGTGGTGTGCTTGGAGACACCCAGAGGCTAATTGGTTTGTTGTGGCATGGCTATAGATGACAAGTCTAAAGAAAGGCCACCATTTGGTGAGCTATCAATTGATTCTTGCCAATCTCTAATAAATTACCAATTTTGACAACTTCTGGTTCTGTCAAACGTTGACTTGTCGGCCCTAGTCTTAAAAAACGGGATCACACCCCCGTGTCACATCCATTTGGTAGCTCTGGGAGCTCCCTCCCTAGCCGCCATCACCACAACCTCCCCCTCCCCCAGGCCCCAGCCACCCCATCATGTCGCCACTAGAAGAGACACCTACGAAGCTCGCGCCAGTTCCGGGGGAAGTGCCAGCGGGGCCTTCATAACGCGTCCTCCATCCCCCTATCCACGTCAACATCCGTGGCGGCTGCTGCCCCTTTGGTCATCCGGTGCTCCCTCTCGACGTGGTGCAGCCCACTTCCTGCTTGCTGTGCTAGCTGGGGATCTCATGCTACTATGCGGTGGTACGGGATCCAGATCTGGTCCGACCGGGGCCATTGTGGATGGGGCATAGGTGACGCTCCTGATGGTCGCTTCCTTTCTTGCTAGTTCCCGTATCTGATAATAGTGGCCAACATATCGGTCAGTTGTTTCATTTGAGAGGATTTCTATCCTTCAGATTTGACCTGGCGACACCGGCTGATGACACGTAATGATGAGGTTGCAGGATGCAGGCGGAAGGCTCCATTGTGAGTTTTGGCGGCTCTCACTTCGGCCAATTTCCTTGAACGGTGTGATGCAATGTATGGACGGTGACTTGATGTTGGGGGGGGGGGGGGGTCTTGCAATGGTGTTGTGGGAATTCTAGCCCAACACATGTAGTTGCTAGTATCGTGGAAAATTGATGGTGACAACACATGATTGACTTCAAATTGGTGGTGCTTCTTGAGATCATGCGTGAAATTCTAGGTCTGGCCCAAGTTGGTTATACCCGGTAATGGTGATGTCTTTGCATCGTGACCTTGTTAAAGGCATTGATATACTATGCTCAGATTTGTTCTTTAGGGTGAAAATCCATAATCTGGCGTTTCCTGCATAGCTGGATCTGGGTGACGGAGGCACTTGAGCATAGTTCCCTTAATGAAGGTGTTATTACTGAAGAGATGGTTGGTGCGGATATGACCGTTGTTGTAGTTTATCAGTCGTTGCTTTGCTTGCATCATTCTTTTTCCTTTTTCTACGCTAAGGAATAGCTTTGGTCTTGTATGACCTTGCTATTTAGCCGGCATGTTTAGTTGCGTGTGTCCCTTTCTGTTGGTTGTGTGCATCCTAACTGTGCAAACGTCGGGTGTGTGCTCATTATGCTTGTATCCACTTGATGCTTTATTCTGAGCCTCCACTCTTTTTTGAAAAAATGTTGGCTTGCCAAAAATTGCATCAAACAAATTAGGCTCTCAGTCACTACTTTGGTATTGATACAGAGCCCAAGTACCAGGGCCGTGCATCCTTCATTGGCATGATGGATCAGACTGGGATTCCAGATGTTGCACGCGGCCGATGTAAAGTTGTATCTAGCCTACTTTGGACATCGTTCATTTTGTTGAAGCTGCCTCGAATGACATTATCAAAGAAGTCAGAAAAAGGAGATCTGCTCGTATTTCCTTCCAATTCAACCTTCAGGTCATACAACAAGGTCATCGGCATCATATACTGCATCCTTGCGTTTCAGAAGGAGCAAAGGCCACACAGTGTTTGTGGCTCCTCCACTCCGCTCTATCAATGAGATCAGTGGCGAAGGCAGAAATAATTTTTAGGTGTGGCAGAATTTATGAAGGAAATAACACATATAATACAATTATGCAAGACTTCAAATGTTATTTTGTGTTTGTAAAGTACAACCAAAATCTAAAACTGCATTTTTTTCCAGCGGGTGAACCTGATGCATCGGTCAGTGGGTCAGTGTGTTTCAACAATGAGAGATCAGTAATATGGGTGCTTATCTTGGTCAGCGGCAACAAAATTTACTTAAAAATGAAGTTCAACTACAATTCTGAATTATTTCATTATGAACATGCTTTTATTCTTCTGCGCTTAATAGAATTGACTTTTGGGAATTTTGAAAAATCATGGTCGCTAGTTTTTTTAGCAAAGAAAATTGAGCAAAATGGTGATCCCTGGTTGGCCGGCTGTATCCTATATTGGTGTTTTAATTTGTCGGTGGAGTCAGGTCACAATTCACAAACACACTGACCATCGGATCATGCTCACCAGTAGGAAGCAACCAGGCCTAACATAAACGGGATCTTACTGGTATAAAGTTCTACATGTGCTAGTATATACCAGGTGCATCTTTTGAAAAATTTAGGTATGGCACCTGTCAAACCATGCCAGATAGCTAGCACCGCGCCCCTGAATGAGATTATGCATTGCTGGAAGAGTATCACTAGCAAAATGCTTGTAATATGCCATCCCTTGGTGACCATGACGCTATGACATCCTCTCTCACAATGAGCCTAAGTTGCTTTTTGCACAGTTTTTTACCATATGTATATTTAGTTTCCTCCAAAATCTCATTGTATAGCTAAGCTTACAAGATATCATGTGAAGACCATTGATATGACATTCATGAAAAAAAGTGGATGTATATGTAGAAGGATAGAGTTGCATAGCACGATTGATATGACATTCTTTATGAGTGTTTTACTTTTGAACCATGCAGGACGGCTTTGTGTATTATGTTAAAGAGAGGGAGAAATACACAACCAACAACCAACGGAGTTACAACACGAACAACCTAAACTTATAAAAACAAAATCACCCCAAAACCATGACCACCAAACTGCCTACAAACCACAACAGAGCCAACTAATGTAATACAAAACGACCTAAATTTGCTTCTGCCCATTGCACCACATCAGTCTTAATTTGATCAATGATTCCTTGAAGCAATGTGTGGGAATTTAAAAAGATCCTGCCATTTCTTTCCCTCCATATGCTCCAGATAATTAATGGTACCATAGTGTTCAACGAATTACGGATTCATGGACTTTATTTATGGCCTTTTGCCACCAATCCCGGAGAACAGGAGCATTTTGAGGGATGGCCTTGGTCAGATTTGCGCAAAGAAGCACTGAACTACAAATGATGGTCACTACACTTCAACCCATGAAGACCTGATGAGCTGATTCTTGCGAAATATTGCAGAAAGAGCATGCATCATTATGGGCGAAATCACGCTTTGCGAGATGGCCGCTGTCCAGACACGTCCCATGACAACCAGCCAAAGAAAGAGTTTGCATTTTAGAGGAGCCCAAGCCTTCCAAATGGTGCAAGCAGTACTACACATAACGGATGCAGCGACGTGCGCTTTAATGATGGTGTCTCACAGTTAATGGTTGTGCTTTGTAACCTCAACATTAGCATGCACCAGTCTCATAGTTTTCTGGCTGCTATCTTACCATCATATTAGTGTGAAGAAATTCTTAAATATTGTGTATTTTTGTGTTTTCAAGAATGCTAACTGTGTACTCGTCCTAATAATAATAATAATAACAAAACGGGTGCCAATGCATTGCCAAATTAAGTTCTATCGACATAATCAAGTATGTTCTTCTTTTTTCTTAAGTCTAGAAAAACCAATTGTTGCCTGTCTAGAGAATAGGATAAAATTTTGCCGGTAAATGTCACAGTAATTGTGTGGTGTAACTCACAACTTTCTAGTGAGGTCACATGCTATTGGTGAGGTGCAATGAGCAACTTAACTCCATATGCAACTCTCTTTTGTCTATATATATGTAGACCTTTTTACAACTATCACCTATCAGGCTACCACCATATGAAAATAATCATTTTCCTGTATTTAGCTATATTGAGCTATTGGAGAAAACCAAGTCAAATCCCATGATGTTAAGCGGATCATATTGGACGCTTCCCAAGATAGATGTGTGTGTCGGTTTCAAACTATTGTTGTAAAGATTAGATGGTATAGGTCGTCATCTGTTATATATCCATAAGGAGGCCATTTTTGTGGTTCTCGTGGAGAACCCTGATGTCGACCCCCCTGGCTGGCACAATCTGTCACTGTGTACATAGAAAGGATCGTCACTTGAATGCCGTGGCCTGAACACTTCGCCTTCAGGGCGTGTTGTGCGAGAATTTCTTGTGGTGCAGCATAGTGTATTTTCTATTGCAAATTACTTCATCTAGGGTAGCGTTTCTGATGTGCCACAAAGCCAATGGCATCACTATAGCACAGGACTCTGACGACCAAGAAATTAAATTAAAAAGGCATTGTTTTTGAGATATGAAATCCGAACCACAGAGTTTGACATCCAAAACACCTCCACACTCTCAAACTGCAGCAGAAAGAACAGAACAGCTATGCCGGCACATGTAATTGCAATCCTGATTGGAGGCACTCTTGAGCAAACCTCCACAACACAATCTTCACTTCATTTTAAGCTTTCACAGAGCACAACGATTTCCACGGTTTCCCTACTTCTCTAGTGTCCGAATACTGACAAACTGAAATGTGAGGGAGGTAGTACAAATCACGCACGCAAGCAGGGCATAACCCAAAGTGAATAGACATCAAATTTCAGATCCATCTCTCAACTACCCTGAACCACCAAAATAACTAATTTATAAGAGGCTGACAAAATTTAACACTACTGCAGTTAAGCTCGAGCCAGTGGCGAATCTAGCAGGGGGGCTTCGACAGGCTCGAGCCCTGCCTCCAAAAATTGGAAAAGAAAAATTACTAATATTTGTATCAATTTTTTTACCTTATTTGGACAAAAGAATTGAGGGTTCTTTACTTTTTCTACACACAGTTAACTTTGAGCCCCCCTTCATTTTCTTTCAAGATTCGCCACTGGCTCGAGCTGCTACAGTTTGATTGGTGCTTGAAACTGAATGCATTTTAGGGGCTGCCAGCCCTCAAACGCCTCAAGGAAATTCGGTTGTCTAGTTATCATCTCAATGGATTAAGAGGAGGTGGAGAGGCAGGTAGCGGAGCATATGAATATCATCCAAGCACGTCACAGTGAATCTTATGTAATGAACTCTGCCTCTCTCTCTCTCCAGAAGTGTTTATACTTGCTCTCTATTGACACGTGAAGATGTTTGTTCTGCCCGATATTAAATTGAATGATTCCAGTTATATACAATTTAAATATGGTAGTATTTCAGTGTGTTTGAAGGAGCAGCTGAGGCTCAAGTTGGAACCCACCCTCTCTAACATCGCGGATGTGTCAAATGGTTCCAAAATAACGCCACCACGCTTCCTTTTTAATAATGCCGTGTTCTCTGGCTCTTGTGAAAATCAACAGAATCCAGAGTATGACCAATCAAAGTGATGAAAAGTTGGAATTTGAACCGTCAGAAGCTGGCAAGCTGCTAACACAAGTTTTGCAACTTATGACCGAACCTTTCAGGTGAGGTCATTATCCGCAAGCATAAAACTACCAAAACTGCATCTCAACTCCAGCCTCTACAGACTACACTACTGAGCAAGAGCTATACATAGTACACATTCTTTGTGCAATGGATGCGCGGAATTTGTTGAGGCTAGAGACACCGGCCTCTTCGATGCAAAAAAAAAAAAAAAAAAAGAGACACCGGCCTCTTGTAAACTTGAAATCTTCTGATTCCGAGCTTGTCTTCCTCCCATGCTTCCTTGTACCAGACAATCAGTCACATGGTAACCAGAATACATGAGTCATCTTCTGACATGAGCAAAAGCAACCAGTGACTGAATTTGCGTTTCATGAGGAACAACGATGATGGGATGATCTTGCTTGGCTGCCACAACACCGTCCCATGACTTGAAGCTCCTCGGCCTGGATGGTGACAAACTTTCTGTGACCTCCTATTCTTAAGCAGATCGACCTGCACCAGCGGCAAATATCACCATCTTAACATGTCGCTGTAACGCAATGGACATAAAGTACATGTTTAAATAACACCGGGGTGGGTGATTTCTGATTATCAGCAAAGAGTGTCACAGAGCACTTTGCTTTCACCAACACAGGGAGCAGTTTTCTTAGCTTCTCTGCCTGCTTCTCAGGCCCCTTCCTCTGCATATCTTCCCAAAGTGCCAAGGCCAATTATATAAGGTAATCTGACACCAGTTGAGGTACTGCTACAGCAAGAAATAAAAAAAAACCAAGTGTCTACTGCACTACCCAGTGGAAAAAGAAAGCTGGTAGCTTACAAATTAAAATAACCGACGACAAAACAACAGACCGAATGCCTTGTCCTATTTCCCCATCACTCTGTACCAGAGTGAGCTATATATACAAAAGGAAGTCAGATATCCTCAGCACTCAAAGCCGCCGCCTTGCTCCCGCATCTCTCCCAATTAAATAATCCTATACGTTGCACTTAGTTTTAATCAATCAATTTTAAACAACCAGCAGCAGCAGCCAAAAACTGTCTTTCTCCTTTGTTCTACAGAGTGAAACCTTTCGATGACAGTAATTTAAATGCCACCTAACTAGAGTACTGATTAACTCAGATATCATATACTCCGTCCATCCCAAAATAAGTGTCGCTAATTTGGTACAACTTTGTACGGGAGTATCTTATTTGTTGCTAGATCATTCAATCTCTCATAAGCTATAGCACGGGGGCTTAAACGTCTACGGGAGGTTAACCATCAATCAGGCTGAGAACTACAGCCTAGAGTCATTCAGACAACATATGAGCTAATTGAAATATAATTCTGACCATGGTTTTCAATTTCAGTTTCAGAAAAATTTCAGCGCCAACCGAAATCACTGAAATTCAGTGAATTTCAGTGATTTCAGTTTTCATTTCAGTCAAATGACCGAAATATTCACTTGAATTCAATTAAAAAATTTAAAAATTTAAAAATTTAAAAAATATTTTAAAAAATATTGGAATTGTTGTGCTATACTGAAATTGCTGAAATATTTTGGCTGAAGCGTAATATTTCAGTGTCTGCTGAAATTACTGAAATTCAGTGAATTTCACCGAAATCTCACTGAAAGTGAAAACCATGATTCTGACAAACCGCTGAACGAAATCAAAAATTAATGTCTAGTTCTTCTGCTAAATTTCAGATTACTCGGTAGGTTAATGTTTGGTACTTCTGCCATTTAGGTGGACAGAACAGAAAGTGCCTAAGCCACAATGAATTCTCCATCTTTAGAACAGAATTTACACATGATCAGGTCCTCGATGGATCACTTCAGGTTGAACATTGGAACCCTGGAGTCTGAAACTCTGCCCTCATGTATGTTCATATAGCATCAGTTTCAACATGGACAGTGCTAGCGTGCTATGGAAGTCAGAAACCGGCTGCAAATTTGAGTCCCTGTAAACCTACTTCGATAATGCAATTTCTTCACTTGACAAACATCACTTCAGTTTATGGGTAGACTCCCAGAATCGTACGTTATACAACCATATGTTCTTAACAAATAAAAATAAAATTAGGTATGATTGTATGACAGCGTCCATGACATATATACCCTCACTTATTTGTCGCCTGAACACAAGGTACAACACAAACACACATGTCCTGCCCTCACTTATTTGTCACACAATATTAGTAATGGCTAAAACTCACTTCAGCTACGTTGATTCGTCCGTAGGCTCGATCACAAGCTGTGGCCAAGTACTCGAAACAAATAAGTTCAGCCTCCGTGCAAACAAAGAACAGATCCACTGTTATCAGCATAAATATGGATATGCAAATGGTAGAGGTAGCCATGGAGAGATAGATAAGAGACGAAGCCATGCATCATGTCTTCCAACTTCCAAGTCCTGCAACTACGTGCTCCAGCTCGCCTGTCAGTTATTCCGCCTTGAAGACCTGGAGAGTTTCAATTTCTTTCAGAAATTCCAGAATGAAAAAAAAAACGGAGTAAAAACTGGAAGGAAAGCTAGAGTTAGCACATGTACCGTCGGCCTCTCCGCATGATCTGATCTGCTTCCTTTAAGTTTGGACACTTGTATATCTCAACTTTCTTAATTTTTGCAACTGCCTTTGCTCCACCAATTGAAACTAGGCTTGGACAATCACAAATTACCAATTCCTCAAGTAACGCCAGATTACTGAGCCAAGTGTGCCCCGGAATGGATGTTATATCCTGGCATCCACCCATCGTCAGTGAGACGAGGGATGTGAGATTTTCTAGCCATCCAGGGACACGTGCAGATTAATCACCACATCTAACCAAGTAGAGAGCTTGGAGGCACGAGGGTAATATCACCCCCCTTTGCCAGCTGGGACTTGGGCACCCGGCCAAGTGCAACGACACTAGGGATGTCAGGTTTTCTAGGCATTTTGGGACAGATGCAGAGAAATCTCCACATTCCTTCAAGTTGAGAGTTTGGAGAGACGAAGGTAATAACAATTCACTTTCCCATTTGAGTTTTGGGCATCCAGAAACAAACAGATGTTCCAAGTAAAGAAAACCCTCAAACCTTTCAGTTGGTACTGACACTAAGCCCTGACAACCATTAATACTTATACTCTTGATGGCTGGTACATAATCTGGACGCAGAAAATGTTTGAGGCTTGATAAACTATGGCACTCCAAAATGTATAGTTTCGTCAAGGAAAGAAAAGTGACAACGTTACGACTATTGTTGTAGAATGATATGCTGTTGAGAGCATAACAGCTGTCAATAGAAAGTGATACTAAGCTTGGCAAGTTCTGCGGCTCAAACCAGGTTGGGAGAGAGACACCTGGATATTTCCCGAGGGATAGAGACCGGAGATCTATAGAAGGTTGCAGAACTTGGAGCACTTCTGTCCCATTGTACTGCTCGTTTGGAGATAACACTGCAGAGGACTCAAATGACCAGTTCAGTTTCAACTCGTGAAGATATTTCTTATTCTTCAATTCCAATTCAGCCGCATGATCCTCACTTAGCATGCGAACCTCTATTATGTCCAAACATCCACGAATTTGGTTTAAATTCTTGATTAGTTTTGTTCCTTGTAGCTGCATATTGGCTGCATTCAGATATGTGCAATCAGCAGAATATGAGAATCCTTGTGATACGAATCTCCGTAGAGTGCTCAAGTTACTGAAGCCATATGGTAAGCTTTCTAGACTGCAGTTTGTGACATCTAAAATCTGCAAATTATAGAGCCAACAAAAATTTGAAGGAATGCTCAAAGAACAATCTTCGGAGATTTTGAGGTACCGAAGATGCTTCAAGTTGCCAATACTATATGGTAACTCATTTGTAGTGGTAAGAGAAATCACACGGAGACGCGGCAGATTAGTACACCACTTGTCCATCACAGTGCTTGTTGTACTCCCTAACTGCTTCTCGCAAATTAGGGTACGCAGTGTTTTGTGCTTGCATAGGCTCACCAAATCAGAATTGCCAACATTCCTGTTACGAAATATGTATACACGACGAACATTTTCAGGAACTTTCTCATAGTCATTCTTATTTCTTAAAATGCAGCAGTCATGCTCTGAAACTTTTTGTGCCATGTCATGCAGCAAGTCATGGATTACATATCCACCATTAACTTTTTGAAAGAATGACCGAGTTACAAGATCTTCAAAGTGCTGCCAACCAGCTTTTTGAAAAGAGTCATCACCTTGAGATTCAACAAAGCCTTTTGCCACCCATATTTCAGACAAGGCTTCTTTTTGGAATTTGTAATCTTTAGGGTATACAGCACAAATGAGAAGCAACGTTGTAAAATGAATAGTAAATACATGTAGCTCAATCGAAGGGCAGGTAAAATATCAGTCACCTCTTGTTCCAACTCCCACAATCCACTATGAAGTATACTCTCCCAATGTGTTTCTTGAAGGTCCATTCTTAACATGCGTCCAAGAGTTTTGGCGGCTAATGGAGAACCCTTCAATTTAGGAAGTATGCTTTTACCAATGAGTTCTAACTTTGGATCATTGCTAGAACTTTCAGACCCAAAAACACATAATTTGAAGAAATTCCAGAAGACATCATCTTTCAACCCTTCTAATATAATAGGCTTCACTGTGCCCACTCCCTGAGCAACATTTGGACATCTAGTGGTGACCAACATCATGCTTCCCTCTTGGGCGCTTTTTAGAGGTGCACAAAATCTATTCCAGCACTGCCTATTTTCCTTCAAAGAATCATCCCATATATCATCAAGGACAATCAAGACCCTTTGATTGTTTACATGCTTAGAAAGAGCAAGCTGAAGAGAATTCAGATTATCAGCCGGTGCATCTTTTCCACTATCAGATGTTGCCTCTTTTCTAGGACATGATTGTATAACCTCTTTGATTAATCTTTTCACGTTGAAGTCATCCGAGACACAAATCCAAATTACCAGGCCAAAGTGAGACTTCACTTGTTGATCAGTGTAGTTATGTTGGGCCAAAGTAGTCTTTCCAACACCACCAATTCCAACTATTGGCAAAACAGGAAGATATGTTATTCTTGATTCATTACTAACTTGGTTGTTTGCTGATAAGCTTGTTGATGCATTGGCTAAACTTTTTGCTCTCTTGCGTTTTGCATTTGTAGGGACATTGAGAAATTCCATCACTTGCTTTAGCTCCTCAGCACGACCAAATATTTTTGCTTCATCTGGCATAGCGGTAGTCTCCGGCCTAACTGATTTGTCAAATCGTTGCACAACTTTATGCAACCCCATCCTCTTCAACCGGCGAGAAAGATTCTCCAGCCTTTCTCGGACATCCTTCAATTTGTCAAAGCTGCCATGAATGAGAGTACCAATGAAGTCACTAAAAGGAGACTTGCTTGTGTTTCCCTCCAATTCAGCCTTCATCTCATACCACCTAAACTCATCAAGAAGGTCATCCGCATTATACACGGCGTCCTTGAGTCTCGGAAGCAGCTCAGCCACATGGTGTTCATGGCTCCTCCACTCTGCTCGGTCAACAAGATTGTACATTGCAGGAAGAGTATCTCTAAGATGTTGTAGGCCACTCTGCAAGTGCAATAATGCATCATCCTGAGGACCTTGCTCCTGTAAAGGTGGTGATCTACTCCGACCGCTCTGCAAGTGCAACAATGCATCATTATGACGATATTGCTCTTCTGATCCACCATGTCCACTCTGCAAGAGCAATACATCATCCAAAAGATCTTGTTGATGTGTTCCACTCCGTCCACTCTGCGAGTGTGATACATCATCAAGAAGATATTGATCCCGTATATCACTTTGTCCACTCTGCCAATGTGACACATCATTTTGAACATCTTGATCTTGTGTTTCACTCCGTTGGGAGCGCAAATACATAGATCTTGCCCACTGAAAAAAATGGATACATTCATTCAAGCCATTAATGATCTCAACGCCAAGTCGTAAGCCCTTGACAAGCATAGTGTCATTTGGTGAGGACATGGCGACGGAAGTCGGGAGATCTTTGTTGTCGTGTCCTGCAAACAAACAATGGGCGCAATCAAGATTATAGTACTTAAGTTTTGAATCATAGTATTCAACAAGCTGGCTATTCCATTTAATTTTATTATGTTCTCCAGTTTGATTCTAAAAAATTAAATTTGGCATGAAATAATATATGCTATCTATCTAAATAGTTCATCCTGAAAATTACTTTTGGAGCTCGGCCTCCATGGAGGCCGGTTTTTGAAAAATTCAAAATTCAACAAAATTCGTATTTTTACATTTCAAAAAATTCTTAAAAACAATACACACATATATGGAGGCATAACACACATGTGTGTAAATTTTCAGGACGAAATACATTGAAATGAAGATTGTGCAAAAAAGACAAATATGTGCCTTTTTAACACATGATACTATTCATCCCAAAAGTTCTTGAATTTGTTCTTTTTGCATTGATCACATCTCAGGGTATTTCATTCTGAAATACACGCATACATATGACATCCTTGTGTACTTGTACAATTTTTTCAGAATTTTTTGAAACCAAAAAGTATGAATTTTGAATTTTTCAAAAAAAAGCGTCCTCCATGGAGGCCGGGCTCCAAAATGCCGTTCTCAGTTCATCCCCACTATATTTATTATCTTAACATACACGCATGCCAGCTCATGTAAGGTCCGCCCTAGTATGCATGATAATTCTTTTACATTATTAGTTGAATGACATGCATACATCCCACCACATCACGCATGCCACCTTGTCAAAGGTCTATGCAACATGCATGCAAAAAGTTTTTCATTATATTATGCCATCTATATTCAAAATATTTTTCGACCACATAATAATCAGACACAATATATAATATTCATTTTTTATTTTAGTTCATATATATTAATTCAACTATGCAATTTTCATACAATCAAGTCACTGAAATATATCCTCTTGCGTCTCGTGGGTTGCTCCCGCAGCTCACGAGGCGACCGCCGCCCCAACAACCTCCTCCTCCGTGCCACCCTCCCTCGCCGTCACCACTGGTGGCCTGCGGCGGCGGCGGCGGGGCGCGCCCGCCTCCTCCTCCTCCACTCTGCTGCTCCTGAGTTTGCCTTCTTCCTCGCAAGCGGCGCCCCCGCCCAGATCTCGAATCCCCTCCCTCCCCCTCGCGCCATGGCCTTGCCTGGGGTGGCGCTGCCATAGGCGGGTGCGGGGCGGTGCGGACTACGGTCATAGAAGAATGGTATTTGTCTGGTATTGGAAGTTGAAGGTTGCAAACACAGACAATTTTGAAGTTCGGGGTTATACATTAAGCTTTAATGGTTTAGGGTTGCAATATGGACTTATCTCTTTAAAGAAATACTTTTGTTGGTAAGGGTTCGTATTAACAAAATATTTTCTCGAAGGAATAACTAGTTGCTTCAAATTGGCCACAATCAAATTTTGTGGCAGTCGGATTCTCAGCCTGAATCTTAGCTCACATGCCTTGAGTGTATACCTTTTTTCTGGCCCTGCGGTTTTTGGTGTGGTTCTATTTTGGGTTTTTTTGTTTTGGCAATCCCGACCCGGATTGGACGGTGGGGTGATTGGTGTCCTTTTTTTAATGTTTTTTTTGTATCGACTCAATTGTGAGTCAGTTTGTCCTCGGCTGAATCCCGAGGTGGAGAGAGGGAGGGAGGAGAGGGTAGCATGGCGAGGGGCGGCAGTTGTAGTCGACGCCGATGAGACAAGTAATTGTGCCCACTTCTCATCCGTGTTGAGTTGTTGATCGGCCGGAGTCAGCGAGGCCGATGCACCGACCACATCCACATCACCCCGCGCCTCTCCTGCCACACCTTCTCCATACTATGTGACCTCGGTTGTTTTAAATTGATATATGAGCACCCTCGGCATCGTTGTCCCGCGTTGAAGCAGCCGAAGCCGATCACATTTTCTGTGCCGTGGGCCTGAACGAGGCTATATGTTCACCTTGCACCATCGAATTCTCCAACAGGTTTGGTGCAGATTTCAGATGGTTCGCTTGTGGCAGAACTCGAGGTTGCGAAAATTTCCTTGGTGTTAACTCCGTGGAAGTGGGACGGCTTCCCTCGTGGCCATCATGCCTTTCTGGTAGACATACGGGCAGCCTAGTAGGCCGGTTTTTTTCTTGGCCGGTTGTTACTACTATGATAGCACCAGCCTCCTGCCTCCACCTTATATACACGTTGGAGGCTACGGTTTTACAACGAGGAAGATGCGATCTAGGCCGCCGCCAGTGTAGACCTGGGGCCAAGATGATCTATGATGCCTATTTGCTCCTCCGGGCTCCTTCCTGTCGTCGGGTATGTGGTGGGCCTTGGGCCGTTGGGAAGGCCAGTAGCCGGGCTCCCTGTGAGTGAGCCACCCCTTGCCACGGAAGCAGCCTGGCTGCTACTGTGGTGCAAGCGCCAGAGTGTCAGTAGGGCGGCCCAGCTACTGTTGTTAGGCGCCCCTGATGGCGAGCATGAGATGGGCCCGCCCATGCGCTGATACGTCTCCAACGTAATTTTTTGTTGTTCCCTATTATAGTATCAATCTTTGATGTTTTATATGCAATTATATGTTATTTTATATCATTTTTGGGAACTAATCTATTAACTTAGTGCCAATGCCAGTTGTTGTTTTCTACTTGTTTTTGGTTTTTCAGAAAATCGATACCAAATGGAGTCCAAACGCTACGACACTTTTTTACGGTTTTTTCTGGACAAAAGAGACCCTAGAAACTTCGGGGGAGGGCCAGAAGACCTACGAGGAGGTGACAAGGAAATAGGGTGCGCCTAGGGGTGGCCCGTCCTGTTACCTTGTGGGTCCCACGTGGCTCCTTTTGACGTATTTCCACTTTTGTAAATTCTCAGATATTGGGAAACCATCAGAGAACCCCACGAAATAACTTTTCCTCCACCGCAAGCTTCTCTTCTTCCACGATCCCATCTGGAGGCCTTTTCCGGCATCTTGCCAGAGGGGTAATCAATCACGAAAGGCTTCTACATCAACCTTGTTGCCCTACCGATGATGTGTGAGTAGTTCACCATAGACCTACGGGTCCATAGCTAGTAGCTAGATGGCTTCTTCTCTCTCTCTTTGATCTTCAATACCATATTGTCCTCGATCATCTTGGAGTTCCATCCAATGTAATCTTCTTTTGGGTGTGTTTGTTGGTATCCAATGAATTATGGGTTTATGATCTGAATATTCATGAGAAGTAATTGTGTCTTTTCTGATCTTTATTGTGCATGATTTTTATAGCTTTGCATTTCTCTCCGGTCTATCCGTTTGGTTTTGTCAACTAGAATGATTTATCTTCAGCGGGAGAGGAGCTTTGTAATGGGTTCAATCTTGCGGTGCTCTATATCCTAGTGACAGAAAGGGACAATACACGTATTTGTATTGTTGCCATTAAGGATAAAACGCCGGGGTTTATTCATATTGATTGGGTTTACTTTGTCTATATCATGTCATCTTGCTTAAGGCGTTACTCCGGTTTCATCAACTTAATACCCTAGATGCATGCTAGATAGCAGTCGATGCGTGGAGTAATAGTACTAGATTGCAGGCAAGAGTCGGTCTACATGTCTCGAACATCATGCCTATATACATGATCATTGCCTTGAATATCGTCATAATTATGCGCTTTCCTATCAATTGCTCAACAGTAATTTGTCTACCCACTGTATGTTATATGTTTGAGAGAGAAACCTCTAGTGAAAACTATGGCCCCTGGGTCTACTTTAAATATAAAAAGAAATCCTAAAAATATTTGCTGCAATCTATTACTTTTATTTTCTTTTGCAATTTATCTATCTATCACTACAAGATTTAATCCTTGCTAGTAACGAGTTCAAGGGATTGACTACTCTCTTGCCCTTGTTGGGTGCAAGTATTTGCTTTTGTGTGTGCAGGGGCTGCTCACGAGTCTTTGCGTGATTCTCCTATGGGTTCGATAACCTTGGTCCTCACTAAGGGAAATACTTATCTCTACTGTGCTACATCTCCTCTTCTCTTCGGGAAAAATCCCAACATAGCTCACAAGTAGCAGAAGCGCGTGAGGCCACATGCCACGACCTTGATTTTATCTTCACGTGTTTTATTTTTTATTTTTCTACTTTAACTTTTTATATACTAAGAAGTAGACATAAAAAATAAGTTTTAAAAAATTAATGATGTATTAAAAATGTGTTTCTAATGTATACAAACAATGTTGAATGTATACTGAAAAAGTTGACATGTATTGAACAATGGTGGGGTGCCAGATCTGGAGTTCGATGGTGTGTCCAGGGTATTGCCCTTGTCTAATTCGTTCAACGATAATGACTTCACTTTTGGTGAGCTACCTTGGAGTTCCGCAAACCTGCGTATCAGCGATGGAGCCGCGTCGTGCTCGGTGAGGAGGTGATCGGTTAATTTTTTTTATTCCGTGACTGTTGTGGTGGTGTCGGAGGCAGGTGACGAGTATTGGTGTCAAGCTCAAAGACTTTATGTTGTCTTTTTAGTATTGTCATGTCGGTATTTACGTAATTGTACTCTGATCTTTATGATATTAATGAGATACATATTACCATGCAAAAAATTGTATTGAACAAAAAATAAACCAATGAAAATCAACAACAAATCAAAGAAAAGTGAGGAAAACCAATAAAAACAAAAAATGAAAGAAAACAAAAAAAATGAAAAACCAAAGAAAATCAATGCAAAAGAATGGAAACAAAAAAATTCGAGAAACAAACAAAGAAACCCGATGAGAACCAAGAAAGAAACAAAAGAATACAAAGAAAGTAAATAAACTAGTGAAAACCGAGAAAGAACAAAGAAAAATGAGAAAAAGAGAAAGAAAAAACACAGCAAAAACCATGAAAGAAACGACGAAACCCAGTGAAAAACGTAGAAATTAAAGAGAAATGAAGAAAACCGGGGAAGAAACAGAAGAATAAAACTAAAGAAGAACCAAAGAAACCGAAAGAAAAACAAAATAAAGAAACCAAAAGAAACAAAGGAAACCATATCGAACATGGGCCAGTGAAACAGCCTAGTGGTAAAGATGGGCCTGCCCAGTACTATACGGTGGAACTACGTGCATCCTTGCAGGTGCCGTGCCCCCCCCCCCCCCAACCTCCGCAAATTTAGTGAAGAAATTTTTATAGTGATTTTTAGATTGGAAAAAATAGAGATCATTCTGGAGCGTCGCCCTTGGCCAGAGTGCTGTGTCGATCCGCGACATCGCGACTTTCAGTCGAGCAAGATAGTTGACAACGCCAGCAATGCGAGATTCCAGTCGGAATATGTTCATGGCAGCTTCGTCCTTCACTGGAGAGAGGATGGGGTCCAAGCTTGTCTCAACTCGCCCGGTCTCTTCCTCGAAGTTCTGACAAAATTCTGCACGCACAATTCAAAGACGAGTCAGTAGTGATATGACGAGTCGATGGTGACAAGTCAGTCGAGTAAAAGGAAGCACCTTCAAGCATGGTGAACAACTTCTTGGCAAGGCCCCCCAGAAAGTCCTCCAGATCGTTCCGCTTGCGAGCAATGCCTTCCATCTTTTCAATCAGGTTCTTCTTGTCCTTCTTCAGACGAGTCGCCTCCTTGTTGGCCTCATCAAGAGAAGTTTTCAGCTTAGCATTCTCTTCCTCCAGCTTGCCAACTGAAGCCAGCTTCTGTTCAGCAAGGGCAGTTTTCTCTTCAGCTGTCTTCTGTGCGGCTTCAAGGTCTTGATCCTTCTTGGCCAGAGCTTGGTTCAGAGTTTCTAACATCCAGATTCAGAAAGGGCAAATAACACCCAGATTCAGAAAGGGCAAATAACATCCAGATTCAGAAGCAAATCAGTCGACAATTTCTACTTACCAGTGGCCTCATCCTTGGCCTTCTGCAGATTTGTCTTGGCCAGCTCCAGATCAAAGTTGAGTTGAATTTGCTTCTTCTCTAGATCGGCGAAACGAGCCCCAAGTTCACAAGATATCTATAATAAAAAGACGGTCAATCAACGGATGGAGGGGTTGGTTACTTCAGAACAATAATCTGATAAATTCAGCAAATTTTAAGACTACTGCAGAATCAAACATCCAATAGTAGTCTCGGGGACTACACCCAGTGGGTGCACTTAGCGTGCCCCCACTGGTCCAGTTTTCACTCGACATGGTCTGTCCAGCCCGAATGCAAAAAAAAGAGAAGAGAGAGTTCTTAGACCATAGTCGATTGCCCGCAGTCGACCACGGTCTCGGGGACTACACCCAGTGGGTGCACTTAGCGTGCCTCCACTGGTTCAGGTTCCACTCGACATGGTCCGACCAGGCCGAGTGAGGAAATTCCGATTCAAAGACTACAATCGACTGCCTGCAGTCAACTATAGTCTCGAGGACTACACCCAGTGGGTGCACTGAGCGTGCCCCCACTAGTTCAAAGATCCAACCAACACAACCTAGTTGACTCAAGATACAAATTTTCTCAGTTGCAAGTCAAAACACACAGTGGGTGTACGAATGGGAAACACAGACAGATGCAAAGATTCCTCGAGGAAAGTTTTTAGGTAGCATATCCTAACAGAACAAGCTAAAAGAGTCAGTCGGCAATCTGCTAACCTGGACGTTGCTCTGGAGAGCGGAGCTGGCGTCATAAGCAGCTTGGCTAGCTTCCCGGACCATCTTCATCCACTAGTAGAAAACAGGGCTATGGTCCAGGCCGGGTCAGCCCATTAGTCCCGGTTCAGTCTAAAACTGGGACCAATGTGGGCATTGGTCCCGGTTCGTGAGCCCAGGGGGCCGGCCGGGCCATGTGGGCCATTGGTCCCGGTTCATCTGGACCTTTTGGTCCCGGTTGGTGGGATGAACCAGGACCAATGGGCCTCGCTCCTGGCCCACCACCTTTGGTCCCGGTTGGTGGCTTGAACCGGGACCAAAGGCTCCCCTTTAGTCCCGGCTCATGTCACCAACCGAGACCAATGAGGTGCCTATATATACCCCCTCGCGCAAGAGCAGAGCACACTGCTCTGTTTTTTCTGGCCGAGGGGGAGAGGGCTTTGTGGTGCTCTAGCTCACCTCCTATGCACATGAGGTGTTCGATGGAATGCCCGAGCCACACTACTTAAGCTTTCTCCTCTCGAAGCTCGACCTCCAAGCTCCATTTTCCTCGAGATTTGTCTAGATTTAGTGGTCTGTCACACCCCGTCCCCGTTTTCACCGCCGTCGATCACCCGCGCCGATCTCATCACCGACACCACCGTGGTGAGCCTCTTGTTCTTATCTTCTTTCTGGAAGGAAAAATATTCTTACTTGTATGTTTAGATAGATACTTGTATCATTTTCTTACATTTAATATTGCATCTTATATAGTGCGATGGTTTTGGTATCCGCCCCCGTCGGCCCTCGTCCTGTCTATGATTCAGATGTGGTATGTATATTATCTTTATAACTATTGGTTCATTTATTGTTTATGAAAATTATGCCGACCAACGTGACATAGATTTTATTTATCTAGGATGTATGTGAATCGGAAATGCCAACCGACCCTATTGTCGAGAGGTTAAATTTAGTTGAAGAAGAAAACAATTTGTTGAAGGAAAAATAAAAAAATGAGGAGGAGAAGATGATATTGGAGTTGCATGTTGCGGATGTCGTCGATGATCACAAGATCAAGATGGATGCAATGCGCTTGAAGATTAGAAAGATTAGAAAATATGCCATTCATACCGAGGCTTGGTATCATTATGCCGTTGGATCAATTGTTACCTTGGTTGCGATTATGATCGCATTTGTTTTCGCATTGAAATGTTTTACATAGTTTCAATGTATGGTTTAATTAATTAGATGCTCTGGAGAGCTATATGTTGTTAGATGAGAACTATGTATGCACTTTGGTTTTAATGTGATGATGAACTTCTATTAATTTGGACACTTAATTATACATAATGCACGCAGATGAACCGGCAATGGATGTACGGTGACAGACACACCCGCGAGTACATTAAGGTCGTGCATGAGTTTCTCGATGCGGCTGAGGCAAACAAGCAGAATGGTTTTATTTGTTGTCCATGCACTGAATGTGGGAATACGAGGTCTTACTCTAACCGGAAAATCCTTCACTCCCACCTGCTTTACAAGGGTTTCATGCCACACTATAATGTTTGGACGAGGCACGGAGAAATAGGGGTTATGATGGAAGACGGCGAAGAAGAAGACTACGATGACAACTATGTGCCCCCTGAATACAGTGATGCTGCAACGAGGGGAGCTGGTGAAGATCAATAGAAACCAGACGATGTGCCCAATGATGCTGCAATGGGTGAAGCTGCTGAAGATCAAGAGGAACCAAATGATGTGCCCGAAGATGATGATCTCCGCCGGGTCATTGTCGTTGCAAGGACGCAATGCATTAGTCAAAAGGAGAAGCTGAAGTTCGATCGCATGTTAGAGAATCACAAAAAAGGGTTATACCCCAATTGCGAAGATGGCAACACAAAGCTCGGTACCGTACTGGAATTGCTGCAGTGGTAGGCAGAGAATGCTGTGGCTGACAAAGGATTTGAGAAGCTACTGAAAATATTGAAGAAGAAGCTTCCAAAGGATAACGAATTGCCCGACAGTACATACGCAGCAAAGAAGGTCGTATGCCCTCTAGGATTGGAGGTGGAGAAGATACATGCATGCCCTAATGACTGCATCCTCTACCGCGGTGCATACAAGGATCTGAACGCATGCCCGGTATGCGGTGCATTGCGGTATAAGATCAGACGAGATGACCCTGGTGATGTTGACGGCGAGCCCCCCAGGAAGAGGGTTCCTGCGAAGGTGATGTGATATGCTCCTATAATACCACGGTTGAAACGTCTGTTCAAAAACAAAGAGCATGCCAAGTTGATGCGATGGCACAGTGAGAACCGAAAGAAAGATGGGAAGTTGAGAGCACCTGCTGACGGGTCGTAGTGGAGAAAAATCGAGATAAAGTACTGGGATGAGTTTGCAAAGGACCCAAGGAATGTATGGTTTGCTTTAAGCGCGGATGGCATTAATCCTTTCGGGGAGCAGAGCAGCAATCACAGCACCTGGCCCGTGACTCTATGTATGTATAACCTTCCTCCTTGGATGTGCATGAAGCGGAAGTTCATTATGATGCCAGTTCTCATCCAAGGCCCTAAGCAACCCGGCAACGAAATTGATGTGTACCTAAGGCCATTAGTTGAAGAACTTTTACAGCTGTGGAATGAAAACGGTGTACGTACATGGGATGAGCACAGACAGGAGGAACTTAACCTTAAGGCGTTGCTGTTCGTGACCATCAACGATTGGCCCGCTCTCAGTAACCTTTTAGGACAGACAAACAAAGGATACCACGCATGCACGCACTGTTTAGATGACACTGAAAGTATATACCTGGACAAATGCAGGAAGAATGTGTACCTGGGCCATCGTTGATTTCTTCCAACCAACCATCAATGTCGAAAGAAAGGCAAGCATTTCAAAGGCGAGGCAGATCACCGGAAGAAGCCCGCCATGCGCACCGGTGATCACGTGCTTGCTATGGTCAATGATTTACACTACGTAATCTTTGGAAAGGGTACCGGTGGACTAGCTGTTCCGAATGACGCTGAGGGACACGCACCCATGTGGAAGAAGAAATCTATATTTTGGGACCTACCCTAATGGAAAGACCTAGAGGTCCACTCCTCAATCGACGTGATGCACGTGACGAAGAACCTTTGCGTGAACCTGCTAGGCTTCTTGGGCGTGTATGGGAAGACAAAAGATACACCTGAGGTACGGGAGGACCTGCAACGTTTGCACGAAAAAGACGGCATGCCTCCGAAGCAGTATAAAGGTCCTGCCAGCTACGCTCTTACGAAAGAAGAGAAAGAAATCTTCTTTGAATGCCTACTCAGTATGAAGGTCACGACTGGTTTCTCGTCGAATATAAAGGGAATAATAAATATGCCAGAGAAAAAGTTTCAGAACCTAAAGTCTCATGACTGCCACGTGATTATGACACAACTGCTTCCGGTTGCATTGAGGGGGCTTCTACCGGAAAACGTCCGATTAGCCATTGTGAAGCTATGTGCATTCCTCAATGCAATCTCTCAGAAGGTGATCGATCCAGAAATCGTACCAAGGCTAAGGAGTGATGTGGCGCAATGTCTTGTCAGTTTCGAGCTGGTGTTCTCACCATCCTTCTTCAATATCATGACGCACGTCCTAGTTCATCTAGTCGACGAGATTGTCATCCTGGGGCCCGTATTTCTACACAATATGTTCCCCTTTGAGAGGTTCATGGGAGTCCTAAAGAAATATGTCCGTAATCGCGCTAGGCCAGAAGGAAGCATCTCCATGGGCCATCAAACAGAGGATGTTATCGGGTTTTGTGTTGACTTCATTCCTGGCCTTAACAAGATAGGTCTCCCTAAATCGCGGTATGAGGGGAGACTGACTGGAAAAGGCACTCTTGGAAGAGACTCAATAATATGCAGGGACGGATATTCTTGGTCTCAAGCACACTACACAGTTCTACAGAACTCTACCTTGGTGACCCCGTATGTCGATGAACACAAGAACAGTCTGCGCTCCAAACACCCGGAGCAGTGCGACGACTGGATTACATGTGAACACATTAGGACTTTCAGCAGTTGGTTGGAAACACGTCTCAGAGGTGACAACACTGTTTGTGATGAGTTGTACTTGTTGTCCAGGGGACCATCTTTGACTGTATTGACTTACAAAGGATACGAGATAAATGGGAATACATTTTACACGATCGCCCAAGATCAAAAGAGCACCAACCAAAACAGCGGTGTCCGCTTTGATGCAGCAACCGAGAGCGGAAAGGATACATATTATGGTTACATAGTGGACATATGGGAACTTGACTACGGACCTGATTTTAAGGTCCCTTTGTTTAAGTGCAAATGGGTCAATCTGTTAGGCGGCGGGGTACAGGTAGACCCACAGTACGGAATGACAACAGTGGATCTGAAAAATCTTGGGTACACTGACGAACCGTTCGTCCTAGCCAATGATGTGGCACAGGTTATCTATGTGAAGGACATGTCTACCAAACCGAGAAAAAGAAAAGATAAGGAAGCGAATACATCATACGATGAGCCAAAGCGCCACATAGTTCTTTCAGGAAAAAGGGACATCCTGGGAGTGGACGTCAAGACAGACATGTCTAAAGATTATGAAAAGTTTCATGAAATTCCTCCCTTCAATGTCAACGCTGACCCAAGCATCCTGATAAACAATGAAGATTATCCATGGTTACGGCGCAATAAGCAAATGACACAAGCGAAGAAAAAGTGAAGACTTTCTCCCGCAACTATTATGATGATACCATGCCAACTTTGTAACACACGAACGTGCTACCATTGTCCGTTTTGTACATGCACATGCTATGTGGGTGAAATTATGATACCATCCCAACTTTCAACTTTTTCAGAGTTCATTTGAAATGCTTTCATGTCTTATGGTTCAAGGTTTTATGTGTTGCGGCAAATGGATCAATATGTCAAGAGGCGGGGTACAGGTAGACCCACAGTATGGTATGACAACAGTGGATCTAAACAATCGTGGGTACACAGACGAACCATTCGTCCTAGCCAATGATGTGGCGCAGTTATTGTCCGAAACTTTGATAATGCGAAAGTGATTGTCCATTTTGTACACGAAGTGCATCAAGTTTTTGTCGTAACCCTCTCTACTTTTTGGAACATGCTATGTGGGTGAAATGATGATACCATGCCAACTTTCAACCTTTTCAGAGTTCATTTTAAATGCTTTCCAATTTCAGGGTCATTTAGCTCAAAGAATGAATTAATAGCAAACAGAATGAACTACAAAACTTTTATGAAAATAAAAACAATCAATTAAAATATTATGTTATGATCAACTAAAATAAAACTATAATATTCTTCAATAGCAAAAAGAATATAATTTTTGTGACCTAAAATCAAACTATAAGTATTTAATTGTAAGTATAAATAAAAAATAAATAGCAAAAAAGAAAAAAAAAATTCTATTTTTATAGTAAAGTTATTCATAAACTAGTGATTCACACAAATTTTAAAAAATACAAATTTAAACTATTCAAAATTTTAAAACTAATGGCACTAACAGAAAGTTTATAATTTTTGTGCCCTAAAATCAAAAAGAAATCACTAAAAAACTATAAGTATTTAGTTGTAAGTATAAATAAAAAATAAATAGAAAAAAATTCTATTTTTATAGTAAAGTTATTCATAAACTAGTGATTCACACAAATTTTTAAAAATTCAAATTTAAACTATTCAAAATTTAAAACTAATGGCACTAACAGAAAGTTTATAATTTTTGTGACCTAAAAGCAAAAAGAAATCACTAAAAAACTATAAGTATTTAGTTTTAAGTAGAAATAAAAAAATAAAAAACCAAAAAAATGTAGAAATAAAAAAGAAAAAACCAAAAAAATGCCACCTACTGGGCCTCCACGGCCTGAATACGACTAGAAACCCTACATGGGCCAGGATTCAGGCCCGCAGAAGGCCCAATAGGCCCACAGGCAGTAGCAAGTTTAGGTCCGAAAGCCTGCATAAGAGAGGAGCTCGAATGGGGAGGCACACCAGCGCTTATAAACAAGTGCCGGCGCCCTTCAGCTAGCGAGGTGGGACTAAACTTTTGGGCGCGGGGCAGCACAAGGCCATTGGTCCCGGTTGGTGGCACCAACCGGGACTAAAGGGGGCATTGGTCACGGTTCGTGGCACCAACCGTGACCAATGCCCCCCTTTAATCCCGGTTGGTGCCACCAACCGGGACCATAGGCCTCTCCTTCCCGCCCTTTCGGCTGCTGAAAAGAGACCTATGGTCCCGCTTGGTGGCACCAACCGGGACCAAAGGGGGCATTGGTCACGGTTCGTGCCACGAACCGGGACCATTGCTCTGGGTATATAAGGTAGCACTTGTGAAAATTTCGCCAACCGCTCCCATTCGCCCCGACGCCCCCAGGCCGTTCATCGTCGTCGTCGCCGCCCCGAGCCCGTCGTCGCCCGCTCCCCGTTGCCGTAGCCCCGCGCCGCCACAAGCCTTGTCCCCGTCGCTGCTTGCACCGTCGCCGGCCTCCTCCTCGTCGCTGCGTGCGCCATCTCCGGCCCCGGCCCGCGCGCCCCCGTCATCGCCGTCGCCCTGCCTCGCCCCATTCCTCGCCGCCGAACGCGCGCCCCCTGCCCTGTCGCCGTCCTCGCCGCCGAACCCGCACCCCTGCCCCTCCCTTGGTCCGGCCGGCGCCGCCCCTCCCCTGTTCCTTTTTTTCATATATTATATGCTTGTTTTTTTTCAGATTATATATATGTATATATGTTTGTATGTTCTCTGTGTATATATGTATATATGTTTTGCTTTTTGCTTTTTCATATATTATATGCTTGATTTTGCTTCAGATTATATATATATATATATGTATATATGTTTGTATGTTCTCTGTGTATATATTATATGCTTGTATTTTGCTTTTTTATAAAAATGTATATATGTTTGTATGTTCTCTGTGTATATATGTTCATATATGCAAAAAAGTTAGATTTATATATTTAGAAAAGGATTATCTATATATGTTCTCTGATTTAGTACATTTTAGGTTAGTTTCATTTTTAGAAAAGTTTTATATATTTAGGAGAGGAAAAGGAAAATAAGAAGAGGAAAAAGGAGAAGAAGAGGAGAGGAAGAAAAGGAAGAGGAGAAGAAGAAAAAATAGAAAAAAAATCTATTTTTTCTTCTTCTCCTCTATTCCTTTCTTCTTCTCCTCTTTTTTTTCTTCTTTTTTTTCTTCGATCTTCTCCTCTATTCCTTTCTATATGCAAAAGTTACAATTTTAGAAAAGTTTTATATATGCAAAAGTTACAATTTTAGAAAAAGAAGGATAGGAAAGAAGAAAATAAGAAGAGGAAAGAAAGAAGAAGAGGAGAGGAAAAGAAGAGGAGAAATAAATAATTAAGAAGAAGAAAAAAGAAGAAAAAGAAGAGGAGAAGAAGAAAGGAATAGTGGAGAGGAAGAGAAAATAGAATATTCTATTTTCTCTTCTTCTCCACTATTCCTTTCTTCTTCTCCTCTTTTTTTTCTTCTTTTTTTCTTCGATCTTCTCCTCTAGCTATTCCTTTCTTCTTCTCCTCTTCTTCTTCTTCTTAATTTTTATCGGGAATGAGGGTGTCGAGGATCGCCGAGGGGTCGAGGGTCGGGAACTAGGGTAGAGGGTCGAGGGTTGTTAAGGGGTCAAGGGTCGAGGGTTTCAGGGTCGAGGGTTCGAGGGTTCTATAGGGTCTAGGGATCGAGGGTCGAGGGTTCCAGGGTCGTCTAGGGGTCGAGGGTTCCAGGGTCGTCGAGGGTTCGAGGGGTCGAGGATCGCCGAGGGGTCGAGAGAGGTTTCCTAGTGTCAAAGTATTGAAGAAATCCATGGCTTCATCATTAGCCGGAAGTAACCAGGGCATGACGAAGTCCTCCAAAGTTATTTTGGAATGGTGTCCCGGATAGGATAATTTGCCTTTTTGTATGAATTTCAGCAAAGGCCTTCCAAATAACGATATTTGGAAGGTGTTGCTGAACTTTGTACCAAAAAGCAAATTATCTTATCTGGGACTCCGTTCCAAAATAACTTTGGAGAGCTTCGTACCATCATGCACATGTTACTTTCGCCTAATGATGAAGACATGGTTTTGTTGAATCCTTTGACACTAGGCAACCTTCCGACCCCTATTCTTTCTCCACTATTCTTTCTTCTCCTCTATTGTCGAACATGAGAGGAAGAATAGGATAAAAAAAGAAGAGGAAGAAGAAAAAAAAGAGGAGAAGAAAGAATAGAGGAGTTCTACTCCTCTATTCTTTCTTCTCCTCTTTTTTTTCTTCTTCTTCCTCTTTTTTTATCGGGAATGAGGGTCGTCGAGGGACATATAGATGTAGTGTCATCGTTGTCGATATATACCCCCTCCCAATAGCTTCAACACGTGGGGGGGGGGGGGGTCGAGGCCACTAATTAATATATATGATTCCTTACTATGATTAGGTAGCTAGTTCTACGTTTGGCACTAATATATCCATCTGCCATGTTTGAATAATAATTGCCATGTTGTAAATATTTGTAGAAACTATGGACACCGCCCTAGACGACACCGCAAAAGAAGCGTTGTTGAGGGACATAATCGCAGAAGGAAGTGATGCCGTCTCGTTGTTTCTCAACGACACCGATGGTCTGGAAGGAGAGGGTGAACAAGCTGGCTATGGTGACCTAATGCCGGTGCAAGAAGAAGAACATGAGGACGGCTCCGGTGACCCAATGCCGGTGCAAGAAGGAGACCGTGATGACGGCTCTGGTGACCGAACCGAGTCCGGCCAGGTATATATATTAGTTAAGCCTGTGCTGACTAGATGATTGATGCATTCATTGTTTTGGTATGTACACATATTAATTAAGTCTTTGTTCTTTTTTCGAGCCCTCCGGATCGAGCACAACTTCGGTAAAGAGACGAGGCCCGAAGAAAAAGTTGAGCTCGGATGAAAAGTTTGAGATCATAGCAATCGCGCCCGACGGCCAACCGATTGAACCCCTCCAGACAAAGAGTGCATTTGTTGCTCAGTGCGGGGTTCTGGTTAGGGACAAGATCCCGATAAGCATCCAGCAATGGTTTAAGCCGGCTACAGAAAACTCTGAGGTGTCTTATGTCAATGATATGCAGAAAAATGATCTTTGGACTGAGCTGAAGTCAAATTTCACCCTACCGCCAGAGGATAATCCAGAGAACCCAGTTAAAGAGCGATTAATCAAGTCTTTTGCTCTTAAGAGGATGGCAGAACTATTCAGGAGGTGGAAGAAAGAGCTGAATAAGTTTGTCGAAAATAATGAGACACCAGAATTCAAGGGCAGATATGAGAAGATCAGAGATCACTGGCCCGCATTTGTGGCCCACAAGACATCGGGAAAGAGTAAGAAGATGTCGGCGACAAACAAGCAAAATGCTGCGAAGAAGATGCTTCAGCATCGCACGGGGTCAGGTGGCTACCTCGTAGCCCGGCCTAAGTGGGCCAAGACTGAGAATGATCTGGTTGATAAAGGGATCGAACCAGAGACAATTAGCTGGCCAGACCATTGCTGGACTTGGTTCTTCGGGGCTGGCGGAACCTTGGACCCTGTAACAGGGAAGTGCATTTGGACGAACGATCAAATGGACATACCAGTCAGGAACAATAAGTAGTATATCGAAGCAGCGCAGCAAGGGAGGTTCTTTCCAGACAGAGAGAACGACGAGCTCACAATGGCCCTCGGGAATCCTGAGCACCCTGGACGGACATGAGGCACGCCAGGCTCCATTCCGTGGATGGTTGGGTTTCTGGACGCAGGCGGTTACAAATCCCATGAGAGGAGGAAAAAAGTGCAGCAGACCCAAATGCAGGCGCTGCAAGCAAGGGTAGACGCAATAGAGGAACGAGAAGCAAATCATAGGAAATGTACTGCCGAAGCCTCCCCCGAAGCTACCCCGCCATCTCAGCGCAGAAGCAACATGGCTTCCACCGAGCTGCTTCAGCCGGAGCATGCCTTGATGGCTCCTGCCAGCTATCCTGTGGATGCTATCATGGAGTCTCAAAATTGCCACCTTATGACGCAATGGATGAATTTGAAGGTCAAGGCGGCTGTTGGCTCTGTTTATCCTACTGAACCCGGCGCAACTTTTCACTGCCGGCCGATTCCAGAAGGATATGCTAGGGTGATGGTGGATGAAATAATGGAGGGATTTGAGGACCTCCAGCTTGACCACCCTACCGATGAAGGGGAGACTCGGCTGGGGTCTTCTCTGAAGACTCCATGCCTATGGCGGAAGGAGCTCATCAACCTTCCGAACTGGACGCCTCCGCCTCCTCCTCCTCCTCCGGCGAGTCAGGGCACTCCGCCTCCTCCACCGCCTCCTCCTCCGGCGAGTGACGATCAGGGCCCTCGGCCGGCTCCTTCTCCGGCGCGTGGCGGCACTCCGCCTCCTTCTCCGCCTGCGCCGACGTGCCCGAGCAGCCAGCCTCCTCCTTCTCCGCCTCGTCAGCAAGGGCGGAAGAAACCTGCCACCGCTCCAGCTGCTCCAGCGCGTCGTAGTCCTTCTCCTCTGCCTCGTAAGCAAGTAAAGAAGACAACCACTCCGTCTGCTCGGTCGGCGTCTAGCAGTACAGCCAGAGGCGGGAGGACATACAGATTCGGTCCTTCTCTGAAGACTTCAGAGAAGTTACCATATGAGAGGACCCCGGAGGAGAACGCCGAGATCGCGCGAACCGAAGTGGATGACTGGTTTCAAGGGTTGAGAGCAAAGAGACATCCACCTCCGGAGGAGAAGGTAGATCCGGTGAAAGTGAAGCGCACTCTGGCTGCCCTGGCAAAACCACCCAAGTCTCCGCCGAAAGGCAACTATGAGCGCATTATTGCAAAGACATGGGCCGAAGCGGAGCGGTCGGGAAGTACAGTCAGTGATCAAAGGCTGAAAGAACGACGAGCAATTGGGAAACAAATTTCCCAGCTCGGCGAACAAGCGAAGTAATCGTGCCCCCCCTCAAGGTGCCTAGCGACATCGTCGATCCGAGGATGGTGCCCGGTTATGGCAATGTTGACGATTACCTGCCCGACGATGTACATTATGATACCATGGAGGTGCAGATACACAGATATGAGTACGGGAAGCCTCTCGTCAAAGATGAAAAATCTTTAACAACGATGATGCGAAGATTACATGATTGGTACTTGAAAATCTGCAGAGAATCTGGGGGGAGGAGTACTTTGTATGCGAGAGTTAAACCGGAGCATGACCTCGTTGGAATTGAACTGTTGCCTATTCCATTTGAGGAGTTCTATCAGTTTTTCAATCAACTGGCCCTCGATAAAACAACGATCACCTGCTACTGTCTGTAAGTACTACTACTTCTGTCATTAAGTCTCTCTATATAGCTCATCTCTTTCATTGCATGTATTTATAATTATCCTCACTATATTATGCAGAATGAAGATCGCTGAATTGAAGAAAAGACAAATCGGTGATATTGGGTTCCTTAACACATATCTCATAGATGCAACTAAGGTTAAACATCGTCCCGGAGATACCGAGGCCAACTTGCTACGATCATTCAAAAAAATGAAAACAAAGATATAATACTCTTTCCTTACAACTTCAAGTGAGTGTTACTGTCTTGTGCATATTCAGTTTCCCTTATATATTAGTCCAGGTTATAGTAATGTAATTGATGAGTTATGCATGCGTGTATAGTTTCCACTATATTCTCCTAGAGATTAGGCTTGAGCAGGGAGTAGTAACCGTCTTGGACTCTAAACGAAAAGATCCCCAGGAGTATGCGGACATGACTGAAATCCTCAAGAAGTAAGTTAAATCGATCATTATCCACCATATTAGCAACTTTGTTCATTTCCTGATATCAAGTAATTGTTTTCTTTGTCCGGCAGGGTTTGGGGAAAATTCACCAGAATAGTTCTGGGACTGCCGAAGGAGCTGGAATTTAGACACCCGAAAGTAAGTACTATAGTAGCATGTTCCGCGCATCTCCTAGTGATTCAAGCGCTAGTTTCATCAATACCATTTAGCATTCTTGCTTATCAGTTTGATTGACCTCTATTTCTTGTAAAGTGGTTGTGGCAGGAAAAAGGGAATGATTTCTGTGGATACTACGTCTGCGAGTCCATCCGCCACACGACCTATGAGCGGGGCCGGTACTCTGACGAACAATATGAAGTACGTAAATAACAACATTCACAATTTTATTTTATTACCATCATTTGTATTGAGTTTCATTCATTCATATATATATGTATTGACCCCCTTCTTCAAATTAGATGTTTCGGAAGCGGGATGAACTCCTAGCACCAGCTCGCATGCGAGCAATTCAAGAGGAATTGGCGGCATTCTTTCTTGACCAAGTGATCGCTGAAGACGGAGAATACTATGTGGACCATGAGTCCGTATGATTATATTTGTAAGAGATAATTATTGTATATATGTAGCCGGTAGTGTTGGATAGATATACGAGAACTTGTTGTTCCACCAATCTCTCGGAGAAGGAGAGGTGGTCGATATCACTTCTCTCTGTATGCATATATGTTCATGACGATCTTCTGTTTCCTTCGTTTGCTTACTAGCTAACTAGCGTGTCTAGTCCTCTCTATACGTATGTATAGTACGTAGCGTCGACCAAGCACGGACGTAAGAGAGGACACTTCTCTCTATTAATTATAGCTAGCTAACACAATATATGAAACACCTAAATTAACCCCCCAAACCCCCCAACCCCCTCCCCCCCTTTCAAAAAAAAAACAAAAACCCCAGCCACAGAAATGCTGACGCGTGGATGCCTATTGGTCCCGGTTGGTGCCACCAACTGGGACCAAAGGGTCTCCTGCCTGGGCTCTGTGCACTGCCCACGTGGAGGCCCATCAGTCCCGGTTCTGGATTGAACCGGGACTAAAGGTACAGGGCATTAGTACCGACACTTTAGTCCCGGTTCAGGAACCGGGACTAAAGGCCCTTACGAACCAGGACTATAGGCCCTTTTTCTACCAGTGTTCTTCTCCATCATAATGCCCGCCTGGCGTATAGCCTCTTTGGCAGCACCCACCTGGTCCTCTGGGACGTGATGTGTAGCAAAAGTGAAGGTGGATCGGCTAGAGTCTACGTGGCTGACGCTGAAGGCTGAGCACTCGACAGTGGTATGGCGAAGGTGACAGAAGTCCGATTGGCATCGCCGGCCTCCTGGATTACCGGTTCCGCCACAGGTGTCGACTGAGGCGTCTTGCCAGTGGACGTTTTCCTGCTTCTTCTTCCCAAGGGCCTCAGTGGCTCGTCCTCGTCGTCGTCTGGGAGATCAATGACGTTGGGAGGAGCTGTAAAAAGATCAGTCGCCAGAAATTCATCCTCGTTGGTTATACCTCAGTTCAATCGACAAAACAAAGACAAGATCACGAAGGTTATACCTGGGTTGGAGGTGACCACATATTCCATGTCCTCATCCTCGTTTTTGTAAGTAGAATTCCCAGAGGTAGCGGCACTGCTAGTTTCAAGATTCATCCGGTCAAACCAAGGAAAAAGTAGACAACACAGAACCTCGGGTAAAAATGAAGACAGAACACTCACGCAGAGGCAACAGGGATGTCGATTTTGATTTTGGGAAGAGCCTTCCGAGTCTTCTGCGTTACAACCTTGGACTGCTTCGGGGCCTCTTCAGTCGGCGCCGGAGAATACGTTCGAGGACGCTTTGATGACTGCCCAGTCTGAACAGTCGCTTTGTCGTGGACGCTTGCCGGATCGTGAGTGAGCTTGATCGCCTTTCCCTACGGGGAGGTGAGTCGACCTCTTCTTCATCACTTGGGTCGTCGCTCTCCTCGTCCTCTTCACCATCAGAATGCCACTCGCCGCTCTCGCCTCCGCTCGCCTCCCCCTCCAGGTCCTACTCCTGCTCTCCGTTGGGCATCGAATACATCTCAGTAAGAGCCTAGAAGACAACAAGCAAGACAAAAGTCAATCGGTTGACTACAAGCAGTTACATGATAAATCAAGATAACACTCGGCAATTCAGAGTTGGACCTTGTCTGTTTCGTACGAGTTGTCGAGTGGAGGGACTCTCCTGGCCCCCTGGGGTTATCTTTGTTGCCAGTGATACCCCTCAACCACTTCTCCACCGTATCTTCGTCGACTTCTTCTGGATGGACCCGAGTGGAATCGTCAATGCCCGAATACATCCACATCGGATGGTCACGGGCTTGAAGCGGCTGAATGCGTCGTCTGAGGAAGACTTCCAACAAATCCATGCCGGTCACGCCATCACGGATGAGCTGGACCACTCCCTCAACCAGCACCTTCACCTACGCTTTCTCCCCCGGGGTCACTTTCAAGGCGGAGGGCTTCTCTACTCGAGCCATGGAAAAGGGGGGAAGTCCAGTCGACTGACCCGAAGTCGGCTGGTCTTTGCAGTAAAACCAGGTCAACTGCCACCCTCGAACTGACTCGGGAAGGATTATGGCTGGGAAAGAGCTCTTACCCCTCATTTGAATCCCAAGACCCCCACACATCTGGATCACTTTTGTCTTCTCATCACTCGGATTAGCTTTTTTGACCGACTGAGAGCGACACGTGAAAATGTGCTTGAAGAGGCCCCAGTGTGGTCGACGACCTAAGAAATTCTCGCACATAGACACGAAAGTGGCAAGATACACGATGGTGTTGGGGGAAAAGTGATGAATTTGTGCTCCAAAGAAGTTCAAGAAAGCTCGAAAAAAAGGATGAGGAGGCAAAGAAAACCCGCGGTCGACGTGAGTGGCGAGGAGGACGCACTCACCCTCCTGCGGTCGGGGCTCAATCTCTTCCTCCGGGAGCCGCATGGATCCGTGGGGGATCAATCCCTCCTCGGCCAGATCGTCGATGTCGTCCTTACGAATCGTCGACCGGATCCAATCGCCCTGGATCCAGCCGCGCGGCAGACCGAACCTCGACGAAGATCCGCCCCGGCTAGACTTCTTCCCCTTCACCTTCGCCGTCGCCTTTTTCGCACGCTCCAAAGCCACCGTCTTCTCCTTCCCCATCGCAGTGGATAGAGCTCGAACAGAGCGGCACCGCCGGGGCAGGACCGGATGCGATGGAGAAAACGGAGAAGGAAGAGGAAGAATGGGAACACACTGTTCAAAAACCCCAGCCCGACGCCTTATATGAGGTTGCTTCCGAGTGACTGACCTGTGGACCCGGGCGATCCTATCAAATCCCGCAACAGTCGCGTGCGCAATACGTGGCGAAAAAGGTGGCGCAGAAATTGAGGCGGCCCTGCCTAATCCACCCGGATTACTGCGGCCTCCTCCGCCCGCGCGCTTCCCAAAATTCAAATCCCGCGAGATCCGCGGACAACGGAGCAACCCGTCAGATGGAAGATTTTCTCCATATCAACGCTCGAGGCTTTTCAGTAAAAGTTCACTCGACAAAACCAAGAATGGATCAAGGCGACTGAAAAAGAAGTTGGTGTCACCGTGTTGATTCGTCGATCCCAACAAGACACTTCTGAAGCACAAAAATTGAATCGGAAGTATTTTCAACTCCTCCTCCACTCAAACTCTGAACCATTCGGGGGCTAATGATGAAGCTATGTACCTAGGGTAGGGTTATAGGCCTGACCTAGACATCCTCCCCAAGGACATCACCCTAAAGTCAGAAGCATTTGAAGGGTACCATCATCCACTCGACCAAAAACATTCCACTCAGAAGAATCAATGTCACTCGACTGTAACAGAAACCACTTGACATACAGAAGATCTAAAGTCACTCTGCACAGCAACGGTCGGGCGTTTACTCATAGACTTAATGATCATTTATATCACTTTATTGCGAATGTTACCTGTAACGCTTCCTCTTTATGTACATTGAACTCCTTGTAAAGTGGGCTAGCAGGGGTCCTGGCACACTCTATATAAGCCACCTCCTTCCACAGGCACAAGGGTTTGCACCCCCTGTAACACACACACACACACACGCATAATCCAGTCGACCACCTCCGGGCACCGAGACATAGGGCTATTACTTTCTCTAAGAAGGGCCTGAACTCGTAAAACTTGCGTGTACAACTTCGCCATAGCTAGGATCTTGCCTCCTCATACTTACCCCCCATTCTACGGTCAGTCTTGGAACCACGACACCCCCTCCGGCAGGGTGCCGGAACGGGTCTAGATTGGTTTTCGGTGGCTACAGAGGCTTGCGGCGGCGGAACTCCCATCTAGGTTATGTTCTGGGGGTTTCTGTATATATAAGAGGTTTTGGCGTCAGGAACAAGTCAGGGGGGTCTCCGAGGCGGCCATGAGGTAGAGGGCGCGCCTCCCACCCTTGTGGGCAGCCCAGGACTTTTCTGGCCCAACTCCTTTTACTCCATGGCCTTCTTCTGGTCCGAAAATAAGCTCCGTCAAGTTTCAGGTCAATTAGACTCCGTTTGGTTTTCCTTTCCTGCGATACTCAAAAATGAGGAAAAAACAGAAACTGACACTTGGCTCTAGGTTAATAGGTCAGTCCCAAAATTCATAAAAAATAGCATATAAATGCATGTAAAACATCCTAGAAGGATAATATAATAGCATGAATACTTCATAAATTATAGATACGTTGGAGACGTATCAGCATCCCCAAACTTAATTCCTGCTTCTCCTCGAGTAGGTAAATGATAAAACAAATAATTTATGAAGTGTGAATGCTAGCAGGTGCACAAGTTTGATCAATGATAATTTCAATCACCTTTTCGAGCATCATTATATGTCATAACAGTAGCTCAACTCATAAAACTTTTCATGATCAAGTAACAAGCTATTCACATGTTAAAGCATACACCATAAACTTTCTTGAAAACTAACAAACTATGTTCTCAGTCATCAAACAATTGCAATTCATCTTATTTTCAGGAAGGGTCTATGTAAGAGCTTTGATTTAGCAAATCCCACATACTCAACTATCATGTAGTCTTCCATGATTGCTACCACTCAAAGCATATTTTTAGAACAAATAGCATCCATCGAACACAGAGAAAGATAGGGGCTTAATGTTTCGCTGCCCAACTTACTTATCATATACTGACAGCCCCTAGTCGCTACATGAGCGATTCGGGCATACAAAACAGATTATTATTTGAAGGTTTAGAGTCTGGCACATGCAAATTTACTTGCAGCAGGTAAATACCGCATATAGGTAGGTATGGTGGACACTCATGGAAGAAACTTGGTTCAAGGAATTGGGATGCACAAGCAGTATTCCTGCTTAGTGCAGATATTTTGGCTAGCAAAGGATTCTAAATAGCAAGCACCACATGCTAGACGATCCATAACAATATAACTTCTATATAAATATACCCAAGCATAACTCATTATGTTGTCTTCCTTGTCCAACTTCAAATAATTTGATCAACTTTGAAAATAATTAATGGGGCTCACAATCATAGAAGATGTCCAAGATAGTATATTATATGTGAAACCTCTCTTCCTTCAATATTCTTTCATGAATTGTTCAAGTGACCAATACTATGTTTGCTAACCTTCAATAAATTTACCACCTCTACTTCTTATATGTGAAGTCATTACTCCCCATGGGATAAGCGTATGAAACATATATAATTTCATATTTATGATATTCAACTCATTCAACCATTTACTCATAGGATATAAGTGAAGCACATGAGTAAATGACAAACTACTCCAAAAAGATATAAGTGAAGATCAATGAATAGTTAAATAATTATGTAGCTTTGTGAAGACTCTCATTTAAGAATTTCAGATCTTGGAATATTATTCAAACAACAAGCAAAATAAAATAAAACTACATTTCAAGGATAGCACTCGTCATGTGAAGAAGCAAAAACTTAGGCTCAACCGATACTAACCGATAACTGTTGAAGAAGAAACGTGGGGTGCCTACCGGGGCATCCCCAAGCTTAGATGCTTGAGACTTCTTGTAATATTATATTGGGGTGCCTTGGGCATCCCCAAGCTTGAGCTTTTGTGTCTCCTTAATTCCTCTCATGTCACGGTTTCCTAAATCTCGAAAGCTTCATCCACACCAAACTCAACAAGAACTCGTGAGACAAGTTAGTATAAACCAATGCAAAAACCTTATCATTTTCTAATGTAACAAATCACTGAAATTATTATTCAACATTTCATAATAAATGCCTCTGCATATTTAATACTCCTATCCTCGAATAGAATCATTAAACAAGCAAACATATGCAAACAATGCAAACATAACAGCAATCTGCCAAAACAGTACAGTATATAAAGAATGCAAGATTCATCATACTTCCCTAACTCCAAAAATTATGAAATTCTACCACACTGTAGAAACTTTATCAGAGCTCAATATGCAAAAAATGTCAAAATTTTATCATATTCTGACTTTTCTAGGGAATGTTTGCAACAGAGTAAACTTTCTGTTTTGAAACAGCAACATGTATACTTGCAAAATAAGCATGGTAAAGGCTATCCTTGACATTTTTATTGAAAATAGAGATGCAAAACATTATTCTAAATAACATCAAGCAAATACTAATAATATAAAAATACGCTCCTAGCAAAACACATATCATGTGGTGAATAAAAATATTGCTCCAAGTAAAGTTACCGATGAATGAAGACGAAAGAGGGGATGCCATCCGGGGCATCCCCAAGCTTAGGCTCTTGGTTGTCCTTGAATATTACCTTGGGGTTCCTTGGGCATACCCAAGCTTAGGCTCTTGCCACTCCTTATTCCATAGTCCATCGAATCTTTACCCAAAACTTAAAAACTTCACAACACAAAACTCAACAGAAAACTCGTAAGCTCCGTTAGTATAAGAAAATAAATCACCACTTAGGTACTGTTGTGAACTCATTATAAATTCATATTGGTGTAATATCTACTGTATTCCAACTTCTCTATGGTTCATACCCTCCGATACTACTCATAGATTCATCAAAATAAGCAAACAACACATAGAAAACAGATTCTGTCAAAAACGGAACAGTCTGTAGTAATCTGCATCAAATGCAGACTTCTGGAACTCAGAAACATCTGCCAAAATTGGACGACCTAGATAATTTTATTATTGATCTACTGCAATTGGAATCATTATTTTATCACTTTCTGGTGATTTTGAACAATTCTTTTCGTGAGCAGAAAGTTTCTGTCTTTTTCAGCAAGATCAAATAATTATCATCCAAGAAGATCCTATAGGTCTTACTTGGCACAAACACTAATTAAAACATAAAACCACATCTAACCAGAGGCTAGATGTTTTATTTATTACTGAACAGGAACAAAAAGCAAGGAACAAAAATAAAATTGGGTTGCCTCCCAACAAGCGCTAACGTTTAACGCCCCTAGCTAGGCATGATGATTTCAATGCTGCTCACCTAAAAGATAACAATTGAATAATAAATAGAGCATCATGAAGAATATGACTAGCACATTTAAGTCTAATCCACTTCCTATGCATAGGGATTTTGTGAGCAAACAACTTATGGGAACATGAAACAACTAGCATAGGAAGGCAAAACAAGCATAACTTCAAGATTTTCAACACATAGAGAGGAAACTTGATATTATTGCTACAAGCATATATTCCTCCCTCATAATAATTTTCAGTAGCATCATGAATGAATTCAAAAATATAACCATCACATAAATCATTCTTTTCATGATCTACAAGCATAGAATTTTTATTACTCTCCACATAACCAAATTTTTTCTCATCAATAGTAGTGGGAGCAAACTCAACAAAATAACTATCTTGTGAAGCATAATCCAATTGAAAATTAAAATCACGATCACAAGTTTCATGGTTATCTTTATTCTTTATAGCATACATGTCATCACAACAATCATCATAAATAGGAGGCATGCTTTCATCATAATAAATTTGCTCATCAAAACATGGGGGACCAAGCATATCATCTTCATCAAACATAGCATCCCCAAGCTTGTGGCTTTGCATATCATTAGCATCATGGGTATTCAAAGAATTCATACTAACAACATTGCAATCATGCTCATCATCCAAGGATACGGTTGGAGGCTACGGTTTTACAACGAGGAAGATGCGATCTAGGCCGCCGCCAATGTAGACCTGGGCCAAGATGATCTATGATGCCTATATGCTCCTCCGGGCTCCTTCCTGTCGTCGGGTATGTGGTGGGCCTTGGGCCGTTGGGAAGGCCAGTAGTCGGGCTCCTTGTGAGTGAGCCACCCCTTGCCACGGAAGCGTCCTGGCTGCTACTGTGGTGCAAGCGCCAGAGTGTCAGTAGGGCGGCCCAGCTACTGTTGTTAGGCGCCCCTGATGGCGAGCATGAGATGGGCCCGCCCATGCGCTGATACGTCTCCAACATAATTTTTTATTGTTCCCTATTATAGTATCAATCTTTGATGTTTTATATGCAATTATATGTTATTTTATATCATTTTTGGGAACTAATCTATTAACCTAGTGCCAATGCCATTTGTTGTTTTCTACTTGTTTTTGGTTTTTCAGAAAATCGATACCAAATGGAGTCCAAACGCTACGACACTTTTTTACGATTTTTCTGGACAAAAGAGACCCTAGAAACTTCGGGGGAGGGCCAGAAGACCTACGAGGAGGAGACAAGGAAATAGGGTGCGCCTAGGGGTGGCCCGTCCTGTTACCTTGTGGGTCCCACGTGGCTCCTTTTGACGTATTTCCACTTTTGTAAATTCTCAGATATTGGGAAACCATCAGAGAACCCCACAAAATAACTTTTCCTCCACCGCAAGCTTCTCTTCTTCTGTGATCCCATCTGGAGGCCTTTTCCGGCATCTTGCCAGAGGGGTAATCAATCACGAAAGGCTTCTACATCAACCTTGTTACCCTACCGATGATGTGTGAGTAGTTCACCATAGACCTACGGGTCCATAGCTAGTAGCTAGATGGCTTCTTCTCTCTCTCTTTGATCTTCAATACCATATTGTCCTCGATCATCTTGGAGTTCCATCCAATGTAATCTTCTTTTGGGTGTGTTTGTTGGTATCCGATGAATTATGGGTTTATGATCTGAATATTCATGAGAAGTAATTGTGTCTTTTCTGATCTTTATTGTGCATGATTTTTATAGCTTTGTATTTCTCTCCGGTCTATCCGTTTGGTTTTGTCAACTAGAATGATTTATCTTCAGTGGGAGAGGAGCTTTGTAATGGGTTCAATCTTGAGGTGCTCTATATCCCAGTGACAGAAAGGGACAAGACACGTATTTGTGTTATTGCCATTAAGGATAAAACGCCGGGGTTTATTCACATTGATTGGGTTTACTTTGTCTATATCATGTCATCTTGCTTAGGGCGTTACTGCGGTTTCATCAACTTAATACCCTAGATGCATGCTAGATAGCAGTCGATGCGTGGAGTAATAGTACTAGATTGCAGGCAAGAGTCGGTCTACATGTCTCGAACATCATGCCTATATACATGATCATTGCCTTGAATATCGTCATAATTATGCGCTTTCCTATCAATTGCTCAACAGTAATTTGTCTACCCACTGTATGCTATGTGTTTGAGAGAGAAACCTCTAGTGAAAACTATGGCCCCTGGGTCTACTTTAAATATAAAAAGAAATCCTAAAAATATTTGCTACAATCTATTTAATTTTATTTTATTTTGCAATTTATCTATCTATCACTACAAGATTTAATCCTTGATAGTAACGAGATCAAGGGATTGACTACTCTCTTGCCCTTGTTGGGTGCAAGTATTGTCTTTTGTGTGTGCAGGGGCTGCTCACGAGTCTTTGCATGATTCTCCTATGGGTTCAATAACCTTGGTCCTCACTAAGGGAAATACTTATCTCTACTGTGCTACATCTCCTCTTCTCTTTGGGGAAAATCCCAACATAGCTCACAAGTAGCAGGAGCGCGTGAGGCCACATGCCACGACCTCGATTTTATCTTCACGTGTTTTATTTTTTATTTTTCTACTTTTACTTTTTATATACTAAGAAGTAGACATAAAAAATAAGTTTTAAAAAATTAATGATGTATTAAAAATGTGTTTCTAATGTATACAAACAATGTTGAATGTATACTGAAAAGTGACATGTATTGAACAATGGTGGGGTGCCAGATCTGGAGTTCGATGGTGTGTCCAGGGTATTGCCCTTGTCTAATTCATTCAACGATAATGACTTCACTTTTGGTGAGCTACCTTGGAGTTCCGCAAACCTGCGTATCAGCGATTGAGCAGTGTCGTGCTCGGTGAGGAGGTGATCGGTTAAATTTTTTATTCGGTGAATATTGTGGTGGTGTCGGAGGCAGGTGACGAGTATTGGTGTCAAGCTCAAAGACTTTATGTTGTCTTTTTAGTATTGTCATGTCGGTATTTACGTAATTGTACTCTGATCTTTATGATATTAACGAGATACATATTACCATGCAAAAAAATTGTATTGAACAAAAAATAAACCAATGAAAATCAACAACAAATCAAAGAAAAGTGAGGAAAACCAATAAAAACAAAAAATGAAAGAAAACAAAAAAAATTAAAAACCAAAGAAAATCAATGCAAAAGAATGGAAACAAAAAAATTCAAGAAACAAACAAAGAAACCCGATGAGAACCAAGAAAGAAACAAAAGAATACAAAGAAAGTAAATAAACTAGTGGAAACCGAGAAAGAACAAAGAAAAATGAGAAAAAGAGAAAGAAAAAACACAGCAAAACCATGAAAGAAACGACGAAACCGAGTGACAAACGTAGAAATTAAAGAAAATGAAGAAAACTGGGGAAGAAACAGAAGAATAAAACTAAAGAAGAACCAAAGAAACCGAAAGAAAAACAAAATAAAGAAAGCAAAAGAAACAAAGGAAACCACATCGAACATGGGCCAGTGAAACAGCCTAGTGGTAAAGATGGGCCTGCCCAGTACTATACGGTGGAACTACGTGCATCCTTGCAGGTGCCGTGCCCCCCCCCAACCTCCGCAAATTTAGTGAAGAAATTTTTATAGTGATTTTTAGATTGGAAAAAATAGAGATGATTCTGGAGCGTCGCCCTTGGCCAGAGTGTTGTGTCGATCCGCGACATCGTGACTTTCAGTCGAGCAAGATAGTTGACAACGCCAGCAACGCGAGATTCCAGTCGGAATATGTTCATGGCAGCTTCGTCCTTCACTGGAGAGAGGATGGGGTACAAGCTTGTCTCAACTCGCCCGGTCTCTTCCTCGAAGTTCTGACAAAATTCTGCACACACAATTCAAAGACGAGTCAGTAGTGATATGATGAGTCAATGGTGACAAGTCAGTCGAGTAAAAGGAAGCACCTTCAAGCATGGTGAACAACTTCTTGGCAAGGCCCCCAGAAAGTCCTCCAGATCGTTCCGCTTGCGAGCAATGCCTTCCATCTTTTTAGTCAGGTTCTTCTTGTCCTTCTTCAGAAGAGTCGCCTCCTTGTTGGCCTCATCAAGAGAAGTTTTCAGCTTAGCATTCTCTTCCTCCAGCTTGCCAACTGAAGCTAGCTTCTGTTCAGCAAGGGCAGTTTTCTCTTCAGCTGTCTTCTGTGCGGCTTCAAGGTCTTGATCCTTCTTGGCCAAAGCTTGGTTCAGAGTTCCTAACATCCAGATTCAGAAAGGGCAAATAACACCCAGATTCAGAAAGGGCAAATAACATCCAGATTCAGAAGTAAATCAGTCGACAATTTCTACTTACCAGTGGCCTCATCCTTGGCCTTCTGCAGATTTGTCTTGGCCAGCTCCAGATCAAGGTTGAGCTGAATCTGCTTCTTCTCTAGATCGGCGAAACGAGCCCCAAGTTCACAAGATTCCTATAATAAAAAGACGGCCAATCGACGGATGGAGGGGTTGGTTACTTCAGAACAATAATCTGATAAATTCAGCAAATTTTAAGACTACTGCAGAATCAAACATCCAACAGTAGTCTCGGGGACTACACCCAGTGGGTGCACTTAGCGTGCCCCCACTGGTCCAGTTTTCACTCGACATGGTCTGTCCAGCCCGAATGCAAAAAAAAGAGAAGAGAGAGTTCTTAGACCATAGTCGATTTCCCACAGTCGACCACAGTATCGGGGACTACACCTAGTGGGTGCACTTAGCATGCCTCCACTGGTTCAGGTTCCACTCGACATGGTCCGACCAGGCCGAGTGAGGAAATTCCGATTCAAAGACTACAATCGACTGCCTGCAGTCAACTATAGTCTCGAGGACTACACCCACTGGGTGCACTCAGCGTGCCCCCACTAGTTCAAAGATCCAACCAACACAACCTAGTTGACTCAAGATACAAATTTGCTCAGTTGCAAGTCAAAACACACAGTGGGTGTACGAATGCGAAACACAGACAGATGCAAAGATTCCTCGAGGAAAGTCTTTAGGTAGCATATCCTAACAGAACAAGCTAAAAGAGTCAGTCGGCAATCTGCTAACCTGGACGTTGCTCTGGAGAGCGGAGCTGGCGTCATAAGCAGCTTGGCTAGCTTCCCGGACCATCTTCATCTTCTCCATCATAATGCCCGCCTGGCGTATAGCCTCTTTGGCAGCACCCACCTGGTCCTCTGGGACGTGATGTGTAGCAAAAAGTGAAGGTGGATGGGCTGGAGTCTACGTGGCTAACGCTGAAGGCTGAGCACTCAACAGTGGTATGGCGAAGGTGACAGAAGTCCGATTGGCATCGCCGGCCTCCTGGATTACCGGTTCCGCCACCGACGTCGACTGAGGTGTCTTGCCAGTGGACGTTTTCCTGCTTCTTCTTCCCAAGGGCCTCAGTGGCTCGTCCTCGTCGTCGTCTGGGAGATCAATGACTTTGGGAGGAGCTGTAAAAAGATCAGTCGCCAGAAATTCATCCTCGTTGGTTATACCGCAGTTCAATCGACAAAACAAAGACAAGATCACGAAGGTTATACCTGGGTTGGAGGTGACCGCATATTCCATGTCCTCATCCTCGTTTTTGTAAGTAGAATTCCCAAAGGTAGCGGCACTGCTAGTTTCAAGATTCATCTGGTCAAACCAAGGAAAAAGTAGACAACACAGAACCTCGGGTAAAAATGAAGACAGAACACTCACGCAGAGGCAACAGGGATGTCGATTTTGATTTTGGGAAGAGCCTTCCGAGTCTTCTGCGTTACAACCTTGGACTGCTTCGGGGCCTCTTCAGTCGGCGCCGGAGAAGACGTTCGAGGACGCTTTGATGACTGCCCGATCTGAACAGTTGCTTTGTCGTGGACGCTTGCCGGATCGTGAGTGAGCTTGGATCACCTTTCCCTACGGGGAGGTGAGTTGACCTCTTCTTCATCACTTGGGTCGTCGCTCTCCTCGTCCTCTTCACCATCAGAATGCCACTCGCCGCTCTCGCCTCCGCTCGCCTCCCCCTCCGGGTCCTGCTCCTGCTCTCCGTTGGGCATCGAATACATCTCAGTAAGAGCCTAGAAGAAAACAAGCAAGACAAAAGTCAGTCGGTTGACTACAAGCAGTTACATGATAAATCAAGATAACACTCGGCAATTCAGAGTTGGACCTTGTCTGTTTCGTACGAGTTGTTGAGTGGAGGGACTCTCCTGGCCCCCTGGGGTTATCTTTGTTGCCAGTGATACCCCTCAACCACTTCTCCACCGTATCTTCGTCGACTTCTTCTGGATGGACCCGAGTGGAATCGTCAATGCCCGAATACATCCACATCGGATGGTCACGGGCTTGAAGCGGCTAAATGCGTCGTCTGAGGAAGACTTCCAACAAATCCATGCTGGTCACGCCATCACGGATGAGCTGGACCACTCGCTCAACCAGCACCTTCACCTACGCTTTCTCCCTCGGGGTCACTTTCAAGGCGGAGGGCTTCTCTACTCGAGCCATGGAAAAGGGGGGAAGTCCAGTCGACTGACCCGAAGTCGGCTGGTCTTTGCAGTAAAACCAGGTCAACTGCCACCCTCGGACTAACTCGGGAAGGATTATGGCTGGGAAAGAGCTCTTACCCCTCATTTGAATCCCAAGACCCCCACACATCTGGATCACTTTTGTCTTCTCATCACTCAGATTAGCTTTTTTGACCGACTGAGAGCGACACGTGAAAATGTGCTTGAAGAGGCCCCAGTGTGGTCGACAACCTAAGAAATTCTCGCACATAGACACGAAAGCGGCAAGATACATGATGGTGTTGGGGGAAAAGTGATGAATTTGTGCTCCAAAGAAGTTCAAGAAAGCTCGGAAAAAAGGATGAGGAGGCAAAGAAAACCCACGGTCGACGTGAGTGGCGAGGAGGACGCACTCACCCTCCTGCGGTCGGGGCTCAATCTCGTCCTCCGGGAGCCGCACGGATCCGTGGGGGATCAATCCCTCCTTGGCCAGATCGTCGATGTCATCCTGACGAATCGTCGACCGGATCCAATCGCCCTGGATCGAGCCGCGCGGCAGACCGGACCTCGATGAAGATCCACCCCGGCTGGACTTCTTCCCCTTCGCCTTCGCCGTCGCCTTTTTCGCGCGCTCCAAAGCCACCGTCTTCTCCTTCCCCATCGCAGTGGACGGAGCTCGAACAGAGCGGCGCCGCCAGGGCGGGACCTGATGCGATGGAGAAAACGGAGAAGGAAGAGGAAGAATGGGAACACAATGTTCAAAAACCCAAGTCCGACGCCTTATATGAGGTTGCTTCCGAGTGACTGACCTGTGGACCCGGGCGGTCCTATCAAATCCCGCAACAGTCGCGTGCGCAATACGTGGCGAAAAAGGTGGCACAGAAATTGAGGCAGCCCTGCCTAATCCAACCCGATGACTGCGGCCTCCTCCACCCACGTGCTTCCCAAAATTCAAATCCCGCGAGATTCCCGGGCAACGGAGCAACCTGTCAGACGGAAGATTTTCTCCATATCAACGCTCGAAGCTTTTCAGTAAAAGTTCACTCGACAAAACCAAGAATGGATCAAGGTGACTGAAAAAGAAGTTGGTGTCACCGTGTTGATTCGTCGATCCCAACAAGACACTTCCGAAGCGAAAATTGAATCGGAAGTATTTTCAACTCCTTCTCCACTCAAACCCTGAACCATTCGGGGGCTAATGATGAAGCTATGTACCTAGGGTAGGGTTATAGGCCTGACCTAGACATCCTCCCCAAGGACATCACCCTAAAGTTAGAAGCATTTGAAGGGTACCATCATCCACTCGACCAAAAACATTCCACTCAGAAGAATCAATGTCACTCGACCATGACAGAAACCACTTGACATACAGAAGATCTAAAGTCACTCTACACAGCAACGGTCGGGCGTTTACTCATAGACTTAATGATCATTTATATCACTTTATTGCAGACGTTACCTGTAACGCTTCCTCTTTATGTACATTGAACTCCTTGTAACGTGGGCTAACAGGGGTCCTGGCACACTCTATATAAGCCACCTCCTTCCACAGGCACAAGGGTTTGCACCCCCTGTAACACACACACGCATAATCCAGTCGACCGCCTCTGGGCACCGAGACGTAGGGCTATTACTTTCTCTGAGAAGGGCCTGAACTCGTAAAACTCGCATGTACAACTTCGCCATAGCTAGGATCTTGCCTCCTCATACTTACCCCCCATTCTACGGTCAGTCTTAGAACCACGACACCCCCTCCGGCAGGGTGCCGGAACGGGTCTAGATTGGTTTTCGGTGGCTACAGAGGCTTGCGGTGGCGGAACTCCCATCTAGGTTATGTTCTGGTGGTTTCTGTATATATAAGAGGTTTTGGCGTCGGGAACAAGTCAGGGGGGTCTCCGAGGCGGCCATGAGGTAGAGGGCGCACCCAGGGGGGTGGGCGCGCCTCCCACCCTCATGGGCAGCCCAGGACTTTTCTGGCCCAACTCTTTTACTCCATGGCCTTCTTCTAGTCCAAAAATAAGGTCCGTCAAGTTTCAGGACAATTGGACTCCGTTTGGTTTTCCTTTCCTGTGATACTCAAAAACGAGGAAAAAAACAGAAACTGGCACTGGGCTCTAGGTTAATAGGTTAGTCCCATAATTCATAAAAAATAGCATATAAATGCATGTAAAACATCCTAGAAGGATAATATAATAGCATGAATACTTCATAAATTATAGATACGTTGGAGACGTATCAGCATCCCCAAGCTTAATTCCTGCTCGTCCTCGAGTAGGTAAATGATAAGACAAATAATTTATGAAGTGTGAATGCTAGCAGGTGCACAAGTTTGATCAATGATAATTTCAATCACCTTTTCTAGCATCATTATATGTCATAACAGTAGCTCAACTCATAAAACTTTTCATGATCAAGTAACAAGCTATTCATATGTTAAAGCATAGACCATAAACTTTCTTGAAAACTAACAAACTATGTTCTCAGTCATCAAACAATTGCAATTCATCTTATTTTCAGGAAGGGTCTATGTAAGAGCTTTGATTTAGCAAATCCCACATACTCAACTATCATATAGTCTTCCATGATTGCTACCACTCAAAGCATATTTTTAGAACAAATAGCATCCATCGAACACAGAGAAAGATAGGGGCTTAATATTTTGTTGCCCAACTTACTTATCATATAGATAATTGTCAACAATAATAATTCATGATCAAATATATTTGAATGGCCATATATGCTTAGATCTTTCCCTATCACATGATGCTTGCCAACTAAAAAGTAGGTTGGAATGAGAATGAATACTACTGACTCTTGAATAAAAGTAAAAGATAGGCCCTTCGCAGAGAGAAGCAGGGATTTGCAGAGGTGGCAGAGCTCGAAGCTAAAACAGAGATGAAAATAATTTTGAGAGGTATGCTTTCATTGTCAACATAATGACCAAGAGTTCCCAATATCTTCCATACTAGATACATTATAGGTAGTTCCCAAACAGAAAGGTAAAGATTTTACTCCCCGTCCACCAACAATCACACTCCACGGCTTGTCCGAAACAACGGGTGCCGTCCAACTATCAACAATCCTGGGGGAGTTTTGTTTAATTTATTTGCGAATTTGTTTTTGATCTTTTGATCATAGGACTAGGCATCCCAGTTACCAGCCATTTTCTCGTGAATGATGAGCGGAGTCCACTCATCGTGAGAATAACCCACCTAGCATGGAAGATACTGACAGCCCCTAGTCGCTACATGAGCGATTCGGGCATACAAAACAGATTATTATTTGAAGGTTTTGAGTCTGGCACATGCAAATTTACTTGCAGCAGGTAAATACCGCATATAGGTAGATATGGTGGACACTCATGGAAGAAACTTGGTGCAAGGAATTTGGATGCACAAGCAGTATTCCTGCTTAGTGCAGATATTTTGGCTAGCAAAGGAATCTAAATAGCAAGCACCACATGCTAGACGATCCATAACAATATAACTTCTATATAAATATACCCAAGCATAACTCATTATGTTGTCTTCCTTGTCCAACTTCAAATAATTTGATCAACTTTGAAAATAATTAATGGGGCTCACAATCATAGAAGATGTCCAAGATAGTATATTATATGTGAAACCTCTCTTCCTTCAATATTCTTTCATGAATTGTTCAAGTGACCAATACTATGTTTGCTAACCTTCAATAAATTTACCACCTCTACTTCTTATATGTGAAGTCATTACTCCCCATGGGATAAGCGTATGAAACATATATAATTTCAGATTTTTGATATTCAACTCATTCAACCATTTACTCATAGGATATAAGTGAAGCACATGAGTAAATGACAAACTACTCCAAAAAGATATAAGTGAAGATCAATGAATAGTTAAATAATTATGTAGCTTTGTGAAGACTCTCATTTAAGAATTTCAGATCTTGGGATATTATTCAAACAACAAGCAAAATAAAATAAAACTACATTTCAAGGATAGCACTCGTCATGTGAAGAAGCAAAAACTTACGCTCAACCGATACTAACCGATAATTGTTGAAGAAGAAACATGGGGTGCCTACTGGGGCATCCCCAAGCTTAGATGCTTGAGACTTATTGTAATATTATATTGGGTTCCTTGGGCATCCCCAAGCTTGAGATTTTGTGTCTCCTTAATTCCTCTCATGTCACGGTTTCCTAAATCTCGAAAGCTTCATCCACACCAAACTCGACAAGAACTCGTGAGATAAGTTAGTATAAACCAATGCAAAAACCTTATCATTTTCTAATGTAACAAATCACTGAAATTATTATTCAACATTTCATAATAAATGCCTCTGCATATTTAATGCTCCTATCCTCGAATAGAATCATTAAACAAGCAAACATATGCAAACAATGCAAACATAACAGCAATCTGCCAAAACAGTACAGTATATAAAGAATGCAAGATTCATCATACTTCCCTAACTCCAAAAATTATGAAATTCTACCACACTGTAGAAACTTTATCAGAGCTCAATATGCAAAAAATGTCAACATTTTATCATATTCTGACTTTTCTAGGGAATGTTTGCAACAGCGGTAAACTTTCTGTTTTGAAACAGCAACATGTATACTTGCAAAATAAGCATGGTAAAGGCTATCCTTGACATTTTTATTGAAAATAGAGATGCAAAACATTATTCTAAATAACAGCAAGCAAATACTAATAATATAAAAAGACGCTCCTAGCAAAACACATATCATGTGGTGAATAAAAATATAGCTCCAAGTAAAGTTACCGATGAACGAAGACGAAAGAGGGGATGCCATCCGGGGCATCCCCAAGCTTAGGCTCTTGGTTGTCCTTGAATATTACCTTGGGGTTCCTTGGGCATACCCAAGCTTAGGCTCTTGCCACTCCTTATTCCATAGTCCATCGAATCTTTACCCAAAACTTAAAAACTTCACAACACAAAACTCAACAGAAAACTCGTAAGCTCCGTTAGTATAAGAAAATAAATCACCACTTAGGTACTGTTGTGAACTCATTATAAATTCATATTGGTGTAATATCTACTGTATTCCAACTTCTCTATGGTTCATACCCTCCGATACTACACATAGATTCATCAAAATAAGCAAACAACACATAGAAAACAGATTCTGTCAAAAACGGAACAGTCTGTAGTAATCTGCATCAAACGCAGACTTCTGGAACTCAGAAACATCTGCCAAAATTGGAAGACCTAGATAATTTTATTATTGATCTACTGCAATTGGAATCAGTATTTTATCACTTTCTGGTGATTTTGAACAATTCTTTTCGTGAACAGAAAGTTTCTGTCTTTTTCAGCAAGATCAAATAATTATCATCCAAGAAGATCCTATAGGTCTTACTTGGCACAAACACTAATTAAAACATAAAACCACATCTAACCAGAGGCTAGATGTTTTATTTATTACTGAACAGGAACAAAAAGTAAGGAACAAAAATAAAATTGGGTTGCCTCCCAACAAGCGCTAACGTTTAACGCCCCTAGCTACGCATGATGATTTCAATGATGCTCACCTAAAAGATAACAATTGAATAATAAAGAGAGCATCATGAAGAATATGACTAGCACATTTAAGTCTAACCCACTTCCTATGCATAGGGATTTTGTGAGCAAACAACTTATGGGAACATGAAACAACTAGCATAGGAAGGCAAAACAAGCATAACTTCAAGATTTTCAACACATAGAGAGGAAACTTGATATTATTGCTACAAGCATATATTCCTCCCTCATAATAATTTTCAGTAGCATCATGAATGAATTCAAAAATATAACCATCACATAAATCATTCTTTTCATGATCTACAAGCATAGAATTTTTATTACTCTCCACATAACCAAATTTTTTCTCATCAATAGTAGTGGGAGCAAACTCAACAAAATAACTATCTTGTGAAGCATAATCCAATTGAAAATTAAAATCACGAGCACAAGTTTCATGGTTATCTTTATTCTTTATAGCATACGTGTCATCACAATAATCATCATAAATAGGAGGCATGCTTTCATCATAATAAATTTGCTCATCAAAACATGGGGGACCAAGCATATCATCTTCATCAAACATAGCATCCCCAAGCTTGTGGCTTTGCATATCATTAGCATCATGGGTATTCAAAGAATTCATACTAACAAAATTGCAATCATGCTCATCATCCAAGGATTTAGTGCCAAACATTTGAATACATTCTTCTTCTAACACTTTGGCACAATTATCAGAATCCTTTTCACAAAAGACATTAAAAAGATGAAGCATATGAGGCAACCTTCATTCCATTTTTTGTAGTTTTATTTTATAAACTAAACTAGTGATAAAACAAGAAACAAAAAGATTTGATTGCAAGATCTAAAGATATAGCTTCAAGCACTCACCTCCCTGGCAACGGCGCCAGAAAAGAGCTTGATGTCTACTACGCAACCTTCTTCTTGTAGACTTTGTTGGGCCTCCAACTGCAGAGGTTTGTAGGACAGTAGCAAATTTCCCTAAAGTGGATGACCTAAGGTTTATCAATCCATGGGAGGCGTAGGTTGAAGATGGTCTCTCTCAAACAACCCTGCAACCAAATAACAAAGAGTCTCTTGTGTCCCCAACACACCCAATACAATGGTAAATTGTATAGGTGCACTAGTTCGGCAAAGAGATGGTGATACAAGTGCAATATGGATGGTAGATATAGGTTTTTGTAATCTGAAAATATAAAAACAGCAAGGTAGCAAGCGATAAAAGTGAGCACAAACGATATTGCAATGCGTTGAAACAAGGCCTAGGGTTCATACTTTCACTAGTGCAAGTTCTCTCAACAATAATAACATAATTGGATCATATAAATATCCCTCAACATGCAACAAAAGTCACTCTGAAGTCACTAATAGCGGAGAACAAACGAAGAGATGATTGTAGGGTACGAAACCACCTCAAAGTTATTCTTTCTGAACGATCTATTCAAGAGTCTGTAGTAAAATAACACGAAGCTATTCTTTCCGTTCAATCTATCGTAGAGTTCATACTAGAATAACACCTTAAGACACAAATCAACCAAAACCCTAATGTCACCTAAATACTCCAATGTCACCTCAAGTATCCATGGGTATGATTATACGATATGCATCACACAATCTCAGATTCATCTATTCAACCAACACAAAGAACTTCAAAGAGTGCCCCAAAGTTTCTACCGGAGAGTCAAGACGAAAACGTGTGCCAACCCGTATGCATAAGTTCACAAGGTCATTGAACCAGCAAGTTTATCACCAAAACATACATTAAGTAGATCATGTGAATATCCCATTGTCACCACAGATAAGCACATGCAAGACATACATCAAGTGTTCTCAAATCCTTAAAGACTCAATCCGAGAAGATAACTTCAAAGGGAAAACTCAATCCATTACAAGAGAGTAGAGGGGGAGAAACATCACAAGATCCAACTATAATAGCAAAGCTCGTGATACATCAAGATCGTGCCGAATCAAGAACACGAGAGAGAGAGAGAGAGAGAGAGAGATCAAACACATAGCTACTGGTACATACCCTCAGCCCCGAGGGTGAGCTACTCCCTCCTCGTCATGGAGAGCGCCGGGATGATGAAGATGGCCACCGGTGAGGGTTCCCCCCCTCCAGCAGGGTGCCGGAACGGGTCTAGGTTGGTTTTCGGTGGCTACAGAGGCTTGCTGCAGCGAAACTCCCGATCTAGGTTATGTTCTGGGGGTTTCTGTATATATAAGAGGTTTTGGCGTCGGGAACAAGTCAGGGGGGGTCTCTGAGGCGGCCACGAGGCAGGGGGCGCGCCCAGGGGGGTGGGCGCGCCTCCCACCCTCGTGGGAAGCCCGGGACTCTTCTGGCCCAACTCTTTTACTCCATGGCATTCTTCTGGTCCAAAAATAAGCTCCGTCAAGTTTCAGGTCAATTGGACTCCGTTTGGTTTTCCTTTCCTGCGATACTCAAAAACAAGGAAAAAACAGAAACTGGCACTGGGCTCTAGGTTAATAGGTTAGTTCCAAAAATCATATAAAATAGCATATAAATGCATATAAAACATCCTAGAAGGATAATATAATAGCATGAATACTTCATAAATTATAGATACGTTGGAGACATATCACTAGCTAATAACTATGGACCCGAAGGTCTGTGGTAAACTACTCACACATCATCGAAGAGGCTATGGTGTTGATGTAGAAGCCCTCCGTGATCGATGCCCCCTCCGGCGGAGCGCCGGAAAAGGCCCTGAGATGGGATCTCACGGGTACAGAAGGTTGCGGTGGTGGAAATAGGGTTTCGTGGTGCTCCTTGATGGTTTCGGGGTACGTAGGTATATATAGGAGGAAGAAGTAGGTCGGTGGAGCCACGAGGGGCCCACAAGGGTGGAGAGCGCGCCCAGGGGGTAGGTGCGCCCCCTGCCTCATGGCCTCCTCGTTGGTTTCTTGACGTCCACTCCAAGTCCTCTGGATCACGTTCGTTCCAAAAATCACGCTCCCGAAGATTTCATTCCGTTTGGACTCCGTTTGATATTCCTTTTCTGCCAAACTCTAAAATAGGCAAAAAAACAGTAATTTGCACTGGGCCTTGGGTTAGTACGTTAGTCCCAAAAATAATATAAAAGTGTATAATAAAGCCCATTAAACATCCAAAACAGAATATATAATAGCATGCAGGAATCAAAAATTATAGATACGTTGGAGACGTATCACCCTCTCCCTGCGGCCAAGGGGGGATAGACCAGTCCACAAGGGGGCTGACGCGGCCCTCTCCCTGGCCGGCCGGCCCTAGGGGAAGGAAAGGGGAGGGGTGGCCCCTCCTGCCTTTCCCTCCTCATGAGAGAAAGGAAAGCGTGCGCCACCTCCCCCTGCCTTCCTCCCGCACTCAAATAAGGAAGGGGGCGCGGCTTGGGAAGGACCCCAAGTAGGATTCGGCCCTACTTGGGGCGCCTCCTGTCTGCTCCCCTCTCCCTCGCCTATATATATGTGGGAGGGGGGCGCCACACATAACCATGACAATCTCTTAGTTGTGTGCGGCACCCCCCTCCACGGTTTCGTCCCTCGGTCATTTTCATAGTGCTTAGGCGAAGCCCTACGGAGATAGCATCATCACCACTGTCACCACGCCGCCGTGCTGCCGAAACTCATCCACTGCTTCACTGTCTTGCTGGATCAAGAAGGCGAGGACGTCACCAAGCTGAATGTGTGCTGAACGCGGAGGTGTCGTACCACTAGTAGAAAAAGGGTCAAATGTGAAGCACATTAGTGCCGGTTTGTAACAGAATCGGCACTAATGTGATCAATAGTACCGGTTCGTGGCAGCGATCAATAGTACCCGTTCATGGCGAACCTTTAGTACCGGTTCATGCCACGAACCGGTACTAAAGAGGCTGTGGCAGCCTGCGGTCAGGCTATGGCCCCACCATCACCATTTAGTGTCGGTTCGTACCACGAACCGGTACTAATGAGGTTATGGCAAGCTGGTTTTAGTCCCACCTCGCTCCCCTAACAAGGTTTTTACCACCTTAAATATGTTACTTCTCAAACTATCACAAGCACTTGGTCTTCACTGAACTCTATGTGTAGAATTTGTGTCCGCAATATGAGTCTTCACCGGTTTACAAATCGTTGAGGACTCATATTGACAATTCAGATTGTACACAAAAAGATCATTGATGATCAAAGTATTTTTGATGTATAAGATCATACTGACAATTCAGACTGTAAAGAAATATAAGATCATGATCTAAATGCTCTTATATTTTTTGCATTCAGTATGCACCATTCAAAGCGACGCCATCAACTTTCAACCATTTATGCCTTCATTTGCTATTTTTCATGCATTTAATGATTTGTTTTGAGAGCTAAATGACCTTGAAATTGAAAAGCACTACAAATGAACTCTGAAAAAGTTGAAATTTGGCATGGTATCATCATTTCACCCACATAGCATGTGCAAAAAAGTAGAGAGGGTTACGGCAAAAACTGGATGCACTTCGTTTACAAACTGGACAATCTCTTTCGAAGTATTCGGGTTTCTGACGAAAACTCATCTGTTACAAAGGCATTTCATTTTTTAAACTTATTACAACTCCAGACTTTTTGTGCATTCAGTATGCACCATTCAAAGCGACGCCATCAACTTTCAACCATTTCTGCCTTCATTTGCTATTTTTCATGCATTTAATGATTTGTTTTGAGCTAAATGACCCTGAAATTAAAAAGCACTACAAAATGAGACACATTAGTCCCGGTTTGAATTTGAGCCGGCACTAATGTGTCCATTAGTGCCGGTTCCAACGGCTAGGCGGGAGGAGCTCTTTAGTACCGGTTCGTGGCGAACCTTTAGCACCGGTTCGTGCCACGAACTGGTACTAATTAATGAGGTTGTGTCAGGTCAGGCTGGGCCCCATGAGCACCTTTAGTACCGGTTCATCGCATGAACCAGTACTACAGTTTCTTAGTAAGCTGTTTTTTAGTCCCACCTCACGAAGAGAGAGGCACGCCCTGAGTGCAGAGACGATGAAGAAGAGGCTCAATGCTCACGTTGCTTAGCTTCAAGCCTTGAGGAATATGGTAGACTGCACGGAGCTATGTGCAGTGCAGTTTACACTATTCCGAAAGGCTTGAAGCTAATTAACGAGCATTGCACCTCTTTTTTATTTTTAATAACTTATTACAACTCCGGACTTCTTCTGTTACAGCAAAAACTGGATGCACTTCGTGTACAAACTGGACAATCTCTTTCAAAGTATCAGGGCCGGTTTCAGACGAAAACTCGTCTGTTACACCGGCACTTCATTTTTCTAAACTTATTATAACTCCAGACTTTGAACCATCAAGTTTCAATCATCAACTTCGCATGGTATATAAAAATAAATGAACAGAAGAAAATAAATAAAGCAGAAAAGAAAAAACTATAGCAGAAAAGAAAAAAAATATAAAAAAACTACTTAGAAATAAATAGAAGAAAATAAATATAGCAGAAAAGAAAAAAAACACTCAGAAATAAATAGAAGAAAAAATAAAGCATAAAAGAAAAAACTATATAAAAAAATTTGGGGCGCTGCCCTGTGGGCCTGCTAGACCACGGGCGTGCAATTTCAGGCCCACAAGGCCCAGCAGACTCACAGGGCAGCGCGCCGTAGTTAGGCCCAGAAGCCTGCTTTATAGAGGAGTTCGAAAGGGCAGCCGCGGCTGGGTTTATAAACCAGTGCGGCTGCCCTTCGCCCGGCGAGGTGGGACTAAACTTTGTGCACCGCGGGTGGCAGCGCACCACCTTTAGTACCGGTTGGTGGCTCCAACCGGTACTAGCCTGGCCAAAGTTGGCCTTTAGTACTGGTTGGTGGCTCCAAGCGGTACTAAAAGCCTCTCCTATATATACAACACTTACGAAAATTTCCAGTTAGTTCCTGTTCGTCTTCGTCGCCGCCCCCGCCCCCGCCCCATATCGCGCCCCGGCCGTCCCCGCCCCCGTCGTCGCGCGCGCCCGGCCGTCCCGGTCCCCGTCGTCGCGCGCGCCCCGGCCGTCCCCGCCCCCGTCGTGTCGTCCCCGTCGTCGCTGTCTCGCGCCGCCGCCCGTACGCCACCGCCCCCGTCGTGCCGTCCCCGTCGTCGTCGTCTCGCACCGCCGCCCGTACGCCGCCGCCCCCGCTCGTACGTGCACACACACACACATACAAACACACACACACATACGCACACACACAATTTTTTTACTTATTTTCTGTTTTCTGTTTTTTAAATTAATGCATGTCAAATTGTTAATTAGATGAATTACCTAGGTACGAATGTTAGATTAATGTGAAATGTTAGATATGAATTAGATAGAAAAGTTAAATATTAATATCAATTGTTAGATGAATTAGCTAGATATTAATTAGGTATATGAGATTTGAACTAGTTGAATTAATATAACTAGTTTATTTTTAGTAAATGCTTAGTTGAATTAATAGAACTAGTTGAATTAATTGAAATAATAGAACTAGTAATGTTTCACCTATACATAGAACTTAACTAGCTATATGTTAATGTTAATGATTTTTTCTGTTATTTGTTAATGATTTTTTCTGTTTTTTATTTTATATAGTTTATATAAATGTTAGATTAATGTCAAATGTTAGATGAATTAGATAGAAATATATGTTAGATATTAATGTCAAATGTTAGATGAATATTAGAATTAGCTAGATATTAATTAATGTTAGATAGTAAGTGTTTAATGTTTCACCTATATGAACATAGGAAATGTCGTCTGATGATGAAAAAGATTTCATTATGTGCAAACACTGTGAAGATCAACGCGGCCTGTGCGACAGAAATTTCCTTGTTGATAATAGGCGCTTCAGCATCAAGCTGGATGAGACATTCGAAGTGGATACAGTAAGTCACAACGGCAAGTATTTTTTCGTAATAAAGCATGACTTATGCTTCATTTGCTTCAACTTATAATTTTAAATTTTCACTATTCTACTGGCGCATCCCCTGCCATGCTCGAATTTTTGTCTTGGATAAGAAAGGTTTTAGTGCGATGAATGATATGGAGGTAAAGAGAGTTTACTTGAAGACCGAGCATGGGTATACTTTCAACGTCAAATTATACAATGCAGACACATACACCCATTTTGAATGCAAAACTTGGCAAGCACTATGCAAGGCTTATGCATTTGAGCCTGATATGGTTATCACCTTTGATATTCGTCCGGAAGATGATATTGAAGGTAATAGAGACATCTGGGTCGATGTGCAGACGCCTCCAGTTCTACCATTATGTGAGTTTTTCTCAACCACGCTTATGTCTTTGATATTGTTTATTCAAAAATAGTTGACAACTAATTTCTATTGTCAGCTTATTTCGGTTCAAGCAAACATGTCCGACGCTTGGTAGAGACGACCTACTACTGTCCCGGGGCTGAACTAAACTGCGAGGAGATAAGTCATTATGTTTCATGGCTTGAGGATCTTCATACTGTCAAGACAAATTTTCTTCCTGCACTTAGAAATGTTAGTACTCAAAACGTGCGACCAATAGTGATCGTATTGAACTACGATCACATCTATAATGGAAAGATGGTAAGATTTTTACTATTTGTCCTTAGTGCATCTTTTGCATACATTATTTTTGAAGCTAAACTTTCATTACTAAGTATATTAATTACTATACGATGTTCTTCAACAGGGACTCCCGATGATAGTTGTGCCTTAGTGGATCGAGACAAAAGGTCGCATGTCAATGGTTAGCTTACGACCAAGATATCCTACATTGCACATGAGTGCATTCAGGATTTCTGAAAGCGATGAATGCTTAATAGTGAAAGATTGGAGCAAAATTGTTAACGATCCCAGAGAAGTACTAGGCGGCAGCAAGGAGAAGCACATCCCATGATTAGGAGACAGATTCATCTGCATGCTCCAGTATGATGAATCAGGAGAGCTATACATTTTCTATGCTATTTTACCTGAGAGGGAGCAGCAGGAGTGATTTAGCTAGTTCATGCTCTTAGTACTTGTCCAATCATGTCTGTATTCTCGTCCTGAACTTAATCTCAAAGAGTGATTTGCTTGTTATGAACGCTTGTAATATCATGACCATGACCATGTTGAACTCGATGATATCTTTGCTTCTGGTACAAGTGAATGTTTCTTCTTTAAAGCTAGTGTTGGTGGTGATTAGATAGCGGTAATGAAATAGTGGTAATGACGACTACGAAGATTTTTAGCTAGCTAGTATATACTGTTGTTGGTGATGATATGATGCAAGACTTTATATATTAATATGTGATGATGGTGATGATGATGATGAGTTATTATATATATATCATTTATGAAAGAAACCGTAAATTAGTTTGAACTGGATGGATCCTAGCTAAGTGATCAAGTATATATATATGCCATATCCATATTACTTGATCACTTAGGTGATCAAGTAATATATATGGATATATGGCATATACTTGATCACTCAGCTAGGTAGGATCCACATATGCATCGAGTCGAAACTAATCTGCGGTACTTTCACCTAATGATTTAACAACTCATTATAACGTAAAACAATCCTAAATTAAATTGATAACACAAATTTAAAGAATAAATAAAAAATAAAATCAAAACCCACAAACATTTAGTATCGGTTGGTGTACTAATAAAATTAAAAATGGAACATTTTTTGAAATTCCATACCAACTTTTTGAAACAAGAACATTTTTAGAATTTTTTAACAAAAATTGAAAACAAGAACATTTTTGGAAAATCTTGAACATTTTATGAAATTGGGACCAAATTTTGAAAACGAGGACATTTTATAAAATTCCTAATAAATATTTGCAATTCTAAACAAAAGAAACATGAAAAATAAAAAAACAGCAAAGCAAAGAAAAGAAATTACAAAAAGAAAAGGAAAAAAATATAAAAGAAAAAGAAACAGAAAAATAAAAGAAACAAAAAGGAAAAAAATGGGAAATAGAAAACCGGTTCAGGAACCTCCTAGAAGATTCAGAAAAAACCGGCTGAGAACCACCTAGAAGATTCCCAAAACGGGATTCGCTCAAACGTTTGAAGGGGTCGACCCATCCGAACCTTCTTCGATCTGCCCTGTGCGTCGCCTCTACTATTTGCCGCAGCGAGCGGCAAGTAGGAATTCACCTATGTCTCGCATTAAGCCAGACTACAGGAAACTCTCGCGTTGAGCGCTACAGTAACAGACCGGCCCAATAGACTGCACTTAAAACAAACAACATTGAAAAAAGGGAGGGCACAGATGTGGTCTCCCAAGATTCAAACTTGCATTTCCTCGATGAGAAGTAGTGAAGCCAGCCACCAGGCTTTCACGTGTTTGTGTTCACTAGTGGGACGCACCATACTTACAGAAAGGAAGAGCCGGTTTTTCTCCCTTTTTTTCCTGGTTTTTTCATTTGTGTCTTCAATTGTTTTTTTCATTTCTGTATTTCGTTTGGTTTATTAGTTTCTTTCTCGGTTTCATTTTTTAGTTTTTCTTTGTTTCTTTTTGTTTTTCATTCTACATTCTTATATACATGATCAACAAAAATTTAAATACTTGTTCAACCTTTTAAAATACTCATTCAATATTTTTTTATACGTGATCAACCTTTTTCAAATACTTGATCAACATTATTTAAATAGTCATTCAACATTTTTTAAATACTTGTTAAACATTTTTCAAACACATTTCAACATTTTTATATACAGGATCAACATTTTTTAAATACTTGCTCAACATTTTTTGCAAATACTTGTTCAAGAGTTTTCAAATATTAGTTCAACATATTTCAAAATTCCTGTTCAATATTTTTTAAATACTTATTCAACATTTGTTGTTCAAATACTTCTTCAAAAAATTTTACATAGATTTTGAACATTTTTTTTCAAATACTTGTTGCTCTTTTTTAATACTTATTCAACACTTTTTCAAATACTTGTTCATCATTTTTCAAATACTCGTTAAACATTTTTTAATACTGATTTAATATTTTTCTGATACTTGGTCAACATTTTTTTAAATGTGTTTTTGAAGAGTGTTTATTGTAATATTTATGTATATAATATTTTAAAGTATAAAGAAAAGTACCAAAAGAAAGCAACAAACGAGAATAGAAAACAGAAAAAATAGGCCGTTGCCTCCCACCGGGCTGGGCCGTCCAACTGGCGCTTACCCCGACGCGAGACTCCTTCCCTGTCTCGTGTAATGCGAGAAATAGGGGGGCACCCGCCTTGCAGGGACACGCAGGACACACGACTCCTTTTTTTTTTGGAGCCACTAGTTAACGAGCGCCCCTCGGAAGCCTCGCAACGATTAGTATCACTTGGCGCGCTTTCAGCCATTCGCCACATGTCGCGTTCTGGGTGCTTCTTTCGGATTTTATTTTTTTTTATTTTTCCGCATGCGTTTTCGGCTATTTGAACAATTTTTTCCGGTTTTTTCGAGGTTTTGGTTTTTCACCGGTCTTCCTTAGCTTTTCGACCCAAAAAACTTTTTTTTAATTTTTTTTGTGCGTAAAAACGCGTTTTTTTTCTTTTGCGAGAGTCACGGTTTTGCTTCCGCGAGAGGCACGATTTTGCTTTCGCGAGAGTCATGGGCATGCCTCTCGGAAACGAAAAAACGCGTTTTCTGTTCTTTTTTTCCTTTCGCGAGAGTCATGGTTTTGCTTCCGCGAGAGGCACGATTGTGCTTTTGCGAGAGTCACGGCCGTGCCTCTCGGAAACGGAAAGAAAACGCGTTTTCTGTTTTTTCCTTTCACGAGAGTCATGGTTTTGCTTCCACGAGAGGCGCGGTTATACTTCGCGAGAGTCACGGCTGTGCCTCTCAGAAATGAAAAAACATGTTTTCTTTTTTTTCTTCCGCGAGAGTCACGGTTTTGCTTCCACGAGAGGCACGGGTGTGCTTTAACGAGAGTCACGGTCGTGCCTCCTCGGAAACGAAAAAAAAACATGTTTTCTCTTCTTTCTTTTTCTTCCGCGAGAGTCACGGTTTTGCTTCCGCATGAGGCATGGTTGTGATTTCGTCGGAAAGGAAAAAACCTGTGCTCCCGATTCGGTTTTTTCGTCTGGTTTTTTCGTGAAAAAAAGTTCGTCAAAACCTATCAACATGGGTTCTAGTTTTGAAAATCTCGACACGAGGAATCCAACGGTGAAAGCGGTTTAAGATTTAGACGCACGGTTTGAGAGATAAAACGTTTTGAATAAACGAATCTACGAAAAAAGGAAAAACTTCCAAGTTGTGACAAGTGGCGCGCTGCATGTGCGCCACTTGTCACAACTTGGAAAGTTGGAGTGATCTTTGCAACGAGTACTTCTCAATTAGTGATTTCATTTTTTTCGGGCTGGTTTGCCTCTTTTGCTGGGCTTTTGTAAAAATGCTGAAGGGAGTGGGGGCATCTGGCCTGGCCTGGGCCAACTGGGTGCCTGCTGGCTGCCAAATGTTTTATTGTAGTAAATTGGGTGGATGGTGAGATTAATTTTGGTGATCAATAACCTGTCTGTATTTTTGTCATTTACGCAGACTGCTTGTGGCATCAGCTGTCTCAGTAAATTTAGTGGTTGCATGATGCGTGAGTTAATTATATTTTATGAGCAATGCTACACCTACGGGAAGCTACGAAAACTTTTACGTAATTGCTGCCGGGGGGATCCGGCTTGCCTGCTCCCTTTCCATGCTCCCATCCGTGTTCCCACCTCATCCAATGGCTGTCTTTTTTCCTTTTTTCTTTCTAATCTAATCATCTCTCCCCCTGCTTTTAAGGGGGTGGGGCCAAGCCTTATTTTGTTCCAATCAAATCAAGCCACGTATGCAGGAGTACGGATGGACACACAGGAGGGGAGCAGGCAAGTCTCGTCCCCGCCGGGGCACACACCGTTGAAATCAGGGGGCGGTTAATTAGGAGTGGGTGGTTAATTAGACGAGTAAGAATAGGACAAGTCAGCACGTAAGCTCAGTACGTAAAAATCTGCACGTAAGTCTAGCATTTTTTATATTTTATTCTATCAACTTGCTGGTTCCCCACCAAGACTGATTGTGGCGTGTTGGCCACAACTTTTCCTCTGAAAACTAAGCTCAGTTCTTTTGCAGGATTCTACCAGAATCTGCCCCTCTCTAGCTTTTTTTAGAATCTTTGAGCCCCATTTGTTTTACAATCCTGGAAGAATCTGATAGAGGTCAGATTTTGGGAGAGTCTAGCAAAAGAACTGGGCCCTAGTACTCGTATGCGTGTCCAACGCGAAACTCTACACCTTTCGCCCAATAGTAGTTGCATCCATGAAGCAATGAAGCATGTCAGGCAATTACAGAAGTATATGCACAAACATATAGCACAAATTGGAAAAGATTACGACCGTTCAATTGTGAACAAACTGAAACTATGTACTCACTTCCCTAGTTTTAGTGTGAACAGATAACAATGAAAACTACGATCTTCCCGCAAAAAAAAACTATGATCTATACCATTCGAAAATTACTTGTGTATTTTAAAAAGTTTACCAATGATAACAATGGGGATGTCAAATAATTGCCTGGATACTGCAAACGTCTCTTGGAAATGAAACTGCTTTAGTCAATGTTGTTGGTATAGTACCAAATATCGCATGTGTTGTTCACCGGTCACCATCGATCATACACAAAACACAGAGAGCCAAATCGTCATAAGTAAACATTTCAAATTTCGTCATGGATGACAAGCAAACATTATATTGTAGAGTGGGTGGTTGGAATAGTCACAATCTATAATTTGTCCGCATTCTTGTCGTTTAGGTAGAGTGGTTGTAGCATCAATTGGCTTGGTATAATGAGTGGTTACATGATGGTCAAGTTAATTATATCTAATCCAATCAAATTGCTAGTGCGCGGTCAAGGAAATATGCTTGAGTTTGATCATGTTGGTCATTTATTCCCTTGAAAGTTCTAACTTGCATATGAGAGTTCCATCACTAATGGTGACATGCCTCCTCTCCATAACGTATGATCATGAATAGTACCCCTGACTAAAGTATGTCTACAGTGTTATCCGGCTGCAACCTTCGATCTGGGCCATTCATTCTTGATCTAACGGGCATGTTACAACATTCTCTCTTGATCACTGGTCATCACCATACATATCAAACAAACAGAGCGCCACGGCCGGCCGGTTAACGATATATTGTAAGTTGGGTGATTGGAAATAATAACTAGTCATGATCTACAATTTGTATGTATTCTTGTCATTTAGACAGATTGGTTATGACAACAGCCGCCTCAGTATAAAATAGTGGTTGCTTGATGCTTGCATTAATCATTATTCAATTCTATCAAATTGCTAGTGCCCCTCCAAGACTGATTATGCATGCTGGTCAAAACTTCTCCTTATAAAACAAGTTGTACTCGTATGAGTGGCTACCAACACGAAACCGTACACCTTTCCCCGAATAATAGGTGCAAGCATGAAGCAATCGATTATGTCAGACAATCATAGAAGTATATGCACAAATGTGAAGCACAATTGGAAAAGCAGACTCAATTCTGAATCTATTGAAAGTATGCAATCGTCTTCCCATATTTTAGTGCCTGAAGATAACCATGAAAACTAAAATATATACATTACCGAAAAAGGGTTTCCCCTGCTTTGTATTTCAAAGCAACCAGTCAACATAGGATACATCTCGACGCTGGGGCGAGCAGCACAACAAGCCCAAAGACAAAAAAGAAGAAGAAACATAATGCCAACAACGGCAAAACGACAAAGCGCGGAAGGCCCGCCACCGTTGCGCCCTCCGGAAACACCCCACCACCGCCCGAGGCTCCGAGTGCCGCATACCAAGTAGCACCTCCAAGAACGTATGCGACGCCGACGACGCTGCTGCCCGGACAAGTCCTAGGGTTTCCCCCGGTATGCGGAGGAAAGTAGGGGATGGCTACCACCGGCGCCCTTCAAGAAGGAATGGTGGCACCCGCTGGTGTCACCGCATCGGCGCCGGACGAACCGGCAAGGATTTCTCCCGCACACCAAACACCACCGCCCATCCGGAGCCAACCATCCAAACTACCACCCAAATGTGCCACCACGGTTGCGCCGCCGCCCATGTCGTCTCACTACGAGGACCACCACGAGGCCGAGAAGACCGGAGAGAAGCGCCACGCGATGAGAACAACAGCACCAATGCCGAGCGGAAGGGAACCACCTCCACCACCGTCGTGCGAGAAGTCGAGCCTCCGGCACTGTCGCGGTAGCCGACCGGACACGGCAGCGGGGCATACCAGGCCACCCCTGGCCCGGCCAGGCCCGAAACGGACCCGCGAAGCCCCGCCGGTCGTGCTGCAGCAAGCTGGCATCGGTGCCGCCAGCCCCCGTCGCGCAACACCGCTCCCCTGCATCCCGGGAGTCACGCCGCCAACCAGCCCCGCCGCCGGCCCGCCCAGGCCCAGATGGGCCCTGTAGGGCCTAGATTTGGGCCGAGCGCCGCCGCCAGAACGAGCCACAGCGCCACCTCGCCGCCAACGACGGCGCCGCCGCCCAGCCGCCCGCCTGCTCTGCGACAGGGAACCCCGCCGCCAGCTGGACCGCTGCCGCCTAGGAGCACCCCCCGGTGCAGCTCCGCCCCGCGCCGGAGCCACCGGGAGGGGAAGGGCAGGAAGGCCGCCACCACCAGCGACCCCGGGGCCAGGCCGACCGCGGGCGCCAGCGACGACTGCTGGGAGGAAGGGGAGAGGGGGGCTGGAGGCGGGAGAGAGAGGTGCGCAGCCGACCGCCCGCGGCAGCGGGTGGGGGGGGGGCAACGCGGTCGCGAGAGCGAGGAGGACGGTCTCTCTTGAGAAGTCATTCAAGAGCTGCCTAATTATATACATTCAAAAACTACTTATGCATTTCTTTCAAATTACTAACCAGTGGTGCAAGTTTATTTAAAACAATACAGACGTTGACACTCATACATACACATATACGTACACTCATCCTTATGAACACAGACACGCACAACTTGCTTATGAGCACCTCTGAGAGACTGAGTCGGTGGAAGCATATTTTAGTGCCTGAAGATAATCATCTTCAGATTGACAAAGTCATCACGGACGCCTTCGTTGTCAAAGGGAACATCTCCTCCCACTGAATGCCCGTGTGCACAGGTTGATAACTAGTACTTAATTACGATTGGAATGTCAAGAAATTTCATGGAGAGTATAAACCTTTTTATTGAAATAAAACTGATGCAACCAATTTTGTTGGCACATAGTACCAAATATCATATGGGTTGTTCACCGGTCACCATCATATCAAATATACAGAGAGGCAATTCGTCATCAGTTAACATCTCATCACGTATGGCCAAAATGCTTATCATAATGTGGATGGTTAGAGCAATTAACTTGTTGTGATCTATAATTTGTTTGTATTCTTGTTGTTTAGGCAGAGCGGTTGTGGCATCAGCTGCCTTGGTATAATTAGTAATTGCATGATGCTTGAGTTAATCATATCCGGTTCAATCAAATTACTAGTGTCCATCCAAGAAAATATTGTTGAGTTAATCATGTTGGTCCAATTATTTTTCCTTCAAATTTCTAACTCACATATTAGAGTTCCATCATTAAGACATGGAGGTGGCTGCTTGGTTTTCTGAATATCAGCATTATCTCTTGATCCAAAATTAACCAACAATACTAAGAGCAGAGTCATGGAGGTGGCGGTGGTTACCACTGCCCGTGCTAAAAAAAACTAGCCTTTGGACCGTCGAAAAGGCACCCAACGACATGAATTTTTTTTATCTTGTTCATAATGCAAAATGCATTAAAAGAAATATACAAATGAAAAAATCACCAAAAAAATCTAAAAATGAAAAGTTTAGCCCTTGATCTGGCCTCTGGGGGACCCTCATTAAAGTTTATAATGTGAAAGATGCGAGATCAGGTTCTATTGTTGAACCTGACTAAGTCTATTTGTCACAAAATAAATATGACACAAAACCAGGACATTTTTTCATTTTGTGCTTATGATTTATTTCACAAAAAAGTGTGTATATGTTCGACACGAAAAATAATAACAAACAACAATGGTTATCGTGTTATTATCTCTCTACGCGCCAGGGGAAATAAAAAATTGCGGGCGTGCCAGTGTACAGTAGTACACAAAGAAAAGGATGCGGGAAACGAGTATTTCATTAATCTCATTGGAGAAACAAAAGTACAAGATCCCGTAAAGAAAAAGTGCGCTCCGTGGCCTACTAGCGCGGCCAGCCTGACTATGGCGATTGCGGTCTTCTGGTTCCCGGGGCCTCGGAAGGCTCCCGGTTAATTACTCCCGCGGGTTGCTCCGCGAGATACCTCCGATTAAGCTATGTGGTCGTCTTCGTCGTCTTCGCTTCTCGTCCTCCATGCGTGATGATGGTGATGTGTGTGTGGGCAGCGGCAGAGCCCGTGTCCTCGTCGGTACACGCGCCGCAAGTGACGTGGCCTTAGCGGTGGCCGCGCCCGCCCTCGCCGTCGTGCCTCGTCGGTCTTGGTGGCGTTGGAGTAGTTGGTGTTGGGGTAGCATGGGTCGCGGTCGGATCAGACTTCTTGATGACCTGTTGCTTCATTGGGGTGTTCAAGGGGCTACGCCTTGCGGGAGTAACGGTTTGGGGAGACCGGCATCAATGTAAAATAAACTGACACACGCTCATATTGGCATGGCCGGGGTGGTTGGCGCCTCATCTTGGTTAGACACCAAGTATTTGGCGGTCTGCCAAGGCAAAGGCGCCGCCTCACAGGGCCGTGGAAAGTGGTGTCGCAAAGGCTGCATCGCCTTGGGCTGGTACTACGCCAAAGGGTCACCTGTACGCCGGCGACGCCATGGACCTATACGCCAAGGACCTGTCCGCCATGGTGGGTGTGCCTCTTGAAGGAGGGACCGGTCTTGGACAGCGTCGTTGCAACATTCGGTTCAGTGAAGGATCTGTACGCCATTGACCTGTTCGTCGGGGACGCGGACCTCATGAAGGAGGGACCGGTCTTAGACCCGTTGTTGCGGATATTGGTTCCACCAAGGATCTGTACGTCGTGATGGGAAAGGCGGGGGCTGTGTTGTCGGCGAGCTCTGGTTCCGCCGCACCGTCCCCTCCAAGAGTGTGACGCAAAACCTGTCCACCGTGGCCTTGTTCGTCGCAATCTGTGCGTCATGAAGGGAAAAGCGAGACTCGGGTTGCATCGTTAGCGAGCTCCGGTTCCGCCATGCCGTCTCCTCCAAGAGCGTGATGCAAAATCTGTACGCCTGTGTATCCTTTGCCATGAACCTGTTCACAGTGGCCCTGTTCGTCGCAATCTGTGCGTCGCGACCTGTACACCATGGGCTATCGCCGAGCGCCATGAAGGCCGCCATGGTAGAGCGCCGGGGCTAGCGGTTGGGCCGCGTCGTTGGCGAGCTCCGGCAGCTCCCGAGTCATCTCCAGCCAAGAACATGACACCTGAAAATAAAAAGCTTGGCGTAGACGATCTCTGGCGATGTCGATGCAGTTTTCTGTTCCGATGAAGTTGTCTCCAGCGGCGGCGACCGGATCGCGCGAGTGTCATCACCGGTGACCGGCACGTACCCTCGGTGTGGTGCATGCATGCTGGATGTGAGGGAGAGAGACAAGATAAAAATTAGACGATCCTCTCACCATCCGAAAGAGTGAACTTGGTGTTCATGCCGATGCCGCCGAGGTTCCCTGAGCGTAGATGGATGAACGCCGGCCTCCTCCTCTCCGTGTATGCCGGCGTGGATGCCCGCGTTCTTGGTCCGGCTGGTGATCCGGCTTGCGAGAGTTCTTCGGAGAGCTTCTTGCGTCGTGCCGGACGTCTGGTGCTGAGTTTCTGCGTTGGTGGATCGATCTGTTTCTGCCTGCCTCCTGCCTCGCGAGACTAGCCTTGTGTCTCTATATTTATAGGCAGAGAGAAGGGGCGCTGGCTGCGTAGGAGCCACGCCACGGCCGTTCGCCCGTTCCAATTTTCTCGTACGAGCTCGACCGATTCGGCTGCTCCCATCTTCTGGCCGTTCTTATCTTCTCTTGGCGTCCTTTTCTCCTCCGCTGGCTTTCTTGGCGCCTACACCTGTTTTAGTAGTAAGAGAAAATGTGTGTACAAAATGCATGTTACCCAAGTATTTCGGGTACTCGGAGAAGTATAATACGCGCTGGCCAGTGCGCCGGTACACGGGTATTCAGAACTGATGCGCGGACGTTCAGGTATATGTACGAGTCGACGAGACGTCAATGGGAACTGCTCCGGACCTCTACAACTGCAAGGTTAGCTAGCTACATGATGAAATACGTAGAGTGGTGTAGCTCATACTATGCATGTAATCATAGGTATATGCTAGTTGGTACGTGGGCAAACTCAACATGCATGCATGCACCGGCTAGCACGTAAATACTTAGCAATTCACCCATACAAAGATGACCACCCATCAAATAATGTGTGCAACGTCAAAAAAAAATGTGTGCACGTACAAAATTAGAAATAAAAAGGTGCACACCTCCCTTGATCAAACTTGCATCCACGTAACCTGCATTAACACTCAAAAGAAGAAAACTCCCAATAGTTAATTTAGATTAGTCACATACTAAAAAAAATCATGGATCCATGACCTTTTTTATTACTATTGAAAGCATTTAACTTCTCTCATGTGGTGCAAATTCACATCGAACAGTATAATAAGATCATGTCAAATATTTTGAAATATGTTAGAAATTAATCATATTATGTAAGATTGCATTAAATGTTATTGCATCCATGTTATAGATCTTGTGTGACAAAAAAACTGGTAGACATGACAATAGTCAAATACTAAGTTACGGTGTCCGTTCTCTAATCTTTTTAACTTCTTAATAAGAAACCATGAAAGAGAATTGAAGAGGCTTAAAAACCAAATCTTTTAGCCAACACAATCACACGAATCTCCGCAAGAAAAACACGGTCACAAAAATGCAAAGTTCATAAAGCCTAGGTGAAGTATTGTTTTTCCAGGAGGAGTTAAGCATCAAGAAACTATGTTATAAAATGTACTTAGATGTTCGTGTTTCTCCAATCGTCTCCGTGTCCCTTTTTGGGTGATAGTACTACTTTTCTTTTTAACTGATATCCATACATGTAGCTTCCATATCTCATATAATTCATCTTAAATACGGATGGGTGCTCTAGACATCTAGAAGATGCTAGGGTATCATATATATATACTCTACCATCTACCAGTGTTGTAGTTTTGTACTACTCATTATCAACTTTTGTCTCTACCGTGTTCAAAAAATAATAATGCTCAGTCATAATTGCGCGTCAACTCTTGTATAGAATGCCCTTTTAAATTTTGTAAATTCATTAATTATTGTACATGATCATATCGTGAACGTACTAGATTGCTATATGCACAACTAAGGATGTGAATATCATACATCTCAAAAAAAAAGGATGTGAATATCATATGTGATGGTATATATGATTAAATTTCTTACCGACATTGCTTAATCTATAATTTTTCTTATTTTTATAATTCTTGGATACTTGATATTTCAACGCACCTTATATTTTTCATATATATTTGGTAGTATTATGACTCTAATAAATCTCCTTATGCATATTCTCTTTTTAGAATTTAGTTTACTACTTGAAATTCTTGAGTATCCACGCTATTAATTGTCGAAAAAAAGAGAAGAGGATCCACGCTATTACGTGACATGTGGTGTACAGTGATCCATCGAGAGAAGCGTAAACACGAAACATACGCTTTCACATCGCGAAGGCGTAAGGCCAGGGTCAGCTTCCCTCGGGCACATAGTTATCATTCATTCCCAAATCACTGTGATCGGCGGCGGTAGGGGCGTAGGGCGGCGGCGGCGGAGCCTAGAGGCGAGGCTTGGTGGCGGCGCCCCATGGCAGTCGGACGGAGGGCTCGGGTGGTCGGATTGCGGTGGCGACCTGACTGCGGCCGGTAGTTCGGATTGCATCGTGGCTTCGGTGGTCGGGTCGCGGCGAAGCACGGCGGCGGAGGCTTCTGTGTGAAGGCCGACATGGTCGCAGCCTCCCGCGAGCTCCCCACCCACCTCGGCACTGAAGGTACAGCTCCTGTTTTACATTGCGCATTACTACCGTTAACAGAGTCGATTTGCTTTGGCGTTGTCGCGAATAAGTAATATCTAGCTAAACTACTCGCGTTGGTAAAATTACTACACCTCCTCTCCACAGTTTTTCTGCGACCGAAGATTAAAATCAGACCCAGCTAAACTGATCCCAAAGTCAGGTCGTAAAACTAAAAACAGTCGGTTGGTAAAATTAAACCAATCTCTGCCTCTTGGCGTTGTCGACATTGGGACTGGCCATGTGGAAAAATAAGCTCAGAGCCAAATTAAGTTGGTCGACAGCCATGTGGGCAACTACTAATCTCAAAGTTAAATTTAACTAGGCTTGATAGATGCAAACCACCTCAAGGCTTAACCGCCTGCCTCGCTGTTACCTGGAGTAATCATCAGCGATTATGCTATCTAGACTTATGCAGCCAGTCTTCTTGCATCTCTAATTCTCTATATACCTGCAATTGTGCAGATGCTATGGGCGCCGGATGTGGTGACCCTATCTGTTTGCTAGACTTATCTGCAGTAAATAGTATACTCACTCTTTTCAGCAAATACCGCAATAAATGCTTTGAGTACTTGTTTGTTTGCTACACAAAAACAGTGCAGTAAAGGATAAGGATTCAGCCTCCTCAAGTCAGTTGCTGTGTCAAATATGTTCGCTCTATTCAAGAAGTGACACTTGTTTGTTTTTTCAAGGGTTCTTCACCAGTCACCTTCAGATCAAACCTGCAGAGAGCCAATTCATCATAAGTTAACATTCCATCACCGCCGGCCAGCAAACTTTTCATTGTTAATCGGGTGGTTGGAATGATTAATTAGTCCGTAGTACTAGTACGAACCTTGATTTGTCTGTTTTCCTGTCGTTTAGGCAGAGTGGTTGTGCCATGTGCTGTCTCACTGTATTTAATGGTTACTTGATGCTTCAGTTAATTATATCCAATTCAATCAAATTGCTAGTGCCCCTCCAAGAAAATATGTCTGACACCCAGCATGGTGGTCAATCTTTTTCCATATAAATTCTAACTTGCGTGTGAGAGTTCTGTCATTAAGCCATCCTAGGCTGCTTGGTCTTCTGAATAGCAACATTTTCTCTCGTTCTTAAAGTCAGGGATCAAAATTGTACCAATAGTCAGGTTTTAAAGTTAAACAAATATCTGCCTCTTGGCATTGTCGACATGGGATTGGCCGTGTGGACAACTAATCTCGAAGCCAAATTAAGTTAGTGAACAGCCAGCTTTGGACATTACCGTTGCCGCTGCGGCAATGTTTGCTGTGTAGAACATTATCGCTGCGGCAAATTGTTGCAGAGTCCTAGTGATTCTGTTCTGTATTTCCACATAATAGTAGTATGTATCAAATCAGATGCAGCTTAACCCATTCCAAATCAGGTCGTAGGATTAAGATAGTCAGTCAGGTCATGCCACCAAGTTAAACTGAAGGATGAATAAAAATGAGAAACAGTACGTTAAATATAGTGAGACAGCACAGTTACACAGCCAGTTGTGCCGTCCCATTACACACCCAGTTAAACTAATCTTAAAGGCAACATGAGCTGGGATTGGGCATGTGGGTGCGTATGATGGTGCTAAATTACTTTGTTAGGACCCCAGAGCACATGATGGTGCTTCGAGCCTTGCAATGAAGAAGAAGAAAAATGCCAACTTGACATAAGCCTTGTACCTGGTATGGATTCCCTTTACTAATCCACCCGCCCTTGTTAGCTGCTAGCTCAACTCATATCTGCCATTAACACCAACACCTCCACATCACAGCGAGGAAGCAGAGCCATGGAGGCGACGGGGGTGAGCTTAGGGAAGGCCGCACTAGGCGGCGCCTTGAGCTACGCCAGTTCCAAGGTGGCCGAGGAGGTCGCCCTGCAGCTCGGCGTCGAGCGTGATGTGAACTTCATCAGGGACGAGCTGCAGATGATGCAGTCGTTCCTGATGACGGCTGATGAGGAGCAAAGCCAGAACAAGGTGCTCACCACTTGGGTGCGACAGATCGGAGTCCTCGCGTACAAAGTGGAGGACAGCCTCATGGATTTCGGCCTCCACTCAGAGAAAAAGCCATTTTTGGGGTGCATTCCCCGTGACCCAGGTGATCGACGCCGCATCGCCAAGGAGGTGAAGGAGCTGAGGGCCAAGGTAGAGGACGTGAGCGACAGGAACTTGCGGTACCGCCTCATCAAGGAGAGATCACGCTCCAAGCTTACCGCAGCAGAGGAGCAGGCCCGCATTGCTGCTACGGCAATGTTTGGCATCAAGGAAGCGAAGCTTGACATCGATAAAGTGAGGATTGCCACCTTCGAACAGGAAAGATCATCAGAGGTGGACCTTTGCAAACTGATTACCAGCAACGCTGTAGACCTTAGGGTGATCTCCGTGTGGGGAACTAGCGGTGATGTCGGGAAGACGTCCTCCATCAAGGAGGTTTATGATGACCCAGAGGTATTGAAGAGGTTTGGATTCTTTGCTTGGATTAGATTGATGCATCCTTTCAATCCACAAGAGTTCCTCTGGAGCATGGTAAGGCAATTTTATGAAAATTCCCGCGATGAGGTTGGAAAGGCAGAACAAGAAACAAGTGTCGGGGCTAATGTTCTTTCCAAGATGGAGAAAATGGATCAGAGTGATTTAATCCGTGTGTTTAATGCACAGTTGTGTAGCAATAGCTACCTGGTTGTCATAAATGATCTGTCCACAATAGAAGAGTGGCATTGCATTAAGAAGTACTTTCCTGACAATAAGAAACAAAGTAGAATCATCGTTTCCACACAGCAAGTTGAAATTGCAAGCTTGTGCCCGGAGAAACCGTACCAAGTTTCTGAGTTAAAGCAGTTCTCATCTGATCAAACTATTTTTTTGTTCCACAAGAAGGTAGATCTTTTTCTTGTCTTGGTTTCTGTTATAAATTTGTTTCTGTTTGCCTATGGATAATTAATTATCGTTTTCATTTCGTGTTTAATTGCAGGATTCAGAGCAGCAGGCCGGCATGGGCAGTTTGAGTGTGGTAATGTTTGAGATCAATGAAGAAGCAATGGATGCTGATGCGGAAATGGAAAAACTGAAGGTGGGACTCCGCCAGCTGGTCGAGATTCTAAATTTAGATTACATGTTTACGGGCTATATTTGGGCTGTAGAAATGTTCGGTAGTTTGTCTCTTTTATCCTCACACACGCACACACACTGAAATTGTACCTAGTCAAATTTGATACCATAAACATCTGTGTATGGAGCTACCTGCTAATCCTGATGCTCAAAGATATTTAACAAACTTAAAAAATGCTGGCAAATAAATTGAGACATGTCGAGACTTGCCTCTCATTAGAATTTATGCTAACTGAAAGCATACACATGAAAATCCTCAATATTTAAAGACATGCAGATAGTCTATATGTGAAAATTTTATAACACAAGTACATAAATTCTGAAAGATCTGTTTTTTGTTCAGGCTATGCATGAGTCATGTTCTGCTGAGCCCATTTCGGACTCAAACAACGCTACTACTACTGAGAAAAACATGGCAATGCTCCCCGGTGAAATACATGAGGAAGACGAAGAACCTAAGAATGCAGGTGAAGAAAAAGTTCATAACTCAACTGCTAGAAAGAAGGCTAATCGCGACAGGACGCTAGCACTAGCTGATGAAGTGCTCTGTGGGCGAGAAAAAGAGACATTTGATATTATCAAATTAGTTGGCCAACCAGACAACAATCAAGGCTGTAAGGTGATCTCAGTTTGGGGAACTGACGGTATTGGAAAAACCACTTTTGTCCGACACATCTACCAAAGCCCGCAGCTTGGTGGATGGAAGCGTGCCTGGGCCACTGCATCACGTCCTTTTAACCATGAAGTACTCCTTAGAACTTTGGCTTTGCAGCTTCTGTATACTATTCAAGAAGATCCTGCCGAATCAACTAGAGAGCAACAGAAAAGCATATCTGTGATGAAACTTAAAGAGCTGAAGGAGGAGCTGGCTCGGTTACTGAAATTGCAAAGGTGTCTTATTGTTCTTGATGATATATCATCCGCTCTTGAATGGGATGTTATCAAATCGTGTTTGGATAATGCTGGAAGGATCATCGTCACCACAAGAGAAGAAAATATTGCTAGACATTGTTCAAGAGTATACAAGAACATCTACAGTCTTGATGGTCTGAAAGATGATGCGGCACTCGACCTCTTCATAAAGAAGGTACTTTCATAATCTTTGGGCCTGTCAGGGCGTTTTCCTCATTGTGTATGGGTCCTGCTGTATTTGGCCTGCGTTGTGGAGAACGCCCCGGCAGGACAAAGATGAGCACACAAGACACCATGTCCATGGTGTAAAGATATTGAACCACCAACCAAGGCCAACAACCGTGATGCCGCACAAAACCTCACTTTTTTTACCTCCTGTAAGATATGAGATGTAGGTCTTAGAAAATGCAGAAAGTACTTGAAAATTTGTATTTGTGATTTTTTTTGAATGTATAGAAAATGTTCTTTCACTTTGAATTGTAATAGTCTCCAGGATTACAATGTTTAGTGCTCACCTGAGTGCATATTTGAGTGTTCACGATCGTGCTCCTAGGTACACTTTGAATTGTAATAGTCTCCAGGATTACAATGTTTAGTGCTTACCAAAATACAAGGATATTCCAATGCCTAGTGATGCCAACATATGTTGCGGATTACAAGTTCAATATCCCTTCTAGTAACAAAATGGGAATTTGAACAAAAAATGTTAAATCAAAGGAGAGATAATTCTTAGTAATTGCCTTGCAGAAACCACAAGTTCATATTATTTCATATTCTTAATTTAGCAATGGTAATTCTTAATCCAAATAGTTACCTTTTGCCCATGCAGGTATTCAAATCAACATTGAAAATAATAAGTTGGGCCCAGTTATGAGGGAGGAAGCAAGAGCTACCCTGCAGAAATGCGCTGGACTTCCCCTTGCAATATCAACTATCGGTGAATTCCTAGCCACTAAGAGAAAAACTGATGTTGAATGGAGAATGATGAATGATTGTATTAACACTGAATTGGATATGAATCCTGAACTTAGGACAACAGTTCTTATGAGGAGAACAATAAAGACAACTCTTATGAGGAACTTCAATAGTTTGCCATACCATCTCAAGTTTGCTTTCTTATACTTGTCCATCTTTCCAGAAAATCACAGAATTAGGTGGGGTCGCTTGGTGAGGCGGTGGATTGCAGAGGGATACTCAAGGGATATGCATGGCATGGCTGCAGCTGAACTTTGTCAGACATACTTTGATGAGCTCCTGAATAGGAATATGATCCTGCCAAAGGAAGGGGTAGACCATTACAGTCAGAAAATCAAGTATTGCCAACTTCATGATATCATCGGTGAAATATTCATCTCAAAGGCTAGGGAGGAAAACCTTGTTTTCACACTGGAGGAAGGATGCTGTTTGAGCGACACAGAAGGTGCAATACGTCATCTTGTCATAGGCTACAACTGGAAAAGGGATGAAAGTGTGTTGCCAAGCATGCTAGACTTGTCACATGTACGGTCATTGACCGTGTTCGGAGAGTGGAGACCCTTTTTCATATCCGATAATATGAGGTTCCTCCGGGTGCTCGACTTGGAAGACACATCAGGGTTAAGAGATCATCATCTTGATCAAATTGGGCAGCTTCGTCACCTCAAGTACCTTTCTCTACGAGGATGTCACAACATTTTATGCCTGCCTAGTTCCTTGTGCAATTTGAGGAACCTCGAAACACTGGATGTTAGAGGTACACGTATTTATGAGTTGCCAACAACAATCACCAATCTTCAGAAGCTCCAACACCTCCGTGCAGATGGTTATCAGAACAGTGATAATGTCAAGGGAGAGGATGACATAGTTAACAAGTATGAAGGTTACACCGATCGTTTCTCTGCATGTCAAACATGTCATCTTTTCTTGAGACCACACATGTTAGATGCTGGTTTGAACAGGCATGACATTTTCAATATATGCCGCTTCAAGAAGGTAGACGTAGGTGGTGTTGTACTTCCTAGAGGGATTGATAAATTGAAGGCCCTTCACGCACTAGGTGTTGTCGATGTTTCTCATAGAAATGGAAAGGCAACTCTAAAAGAGCTTGGAAAGCTTAGTCAACTGCGTAAGCTCAAAGTTGCTGGCATGAGGTACAGAAACAGCACTGAGTTATGGTCTGCCATTGCTGGTCACAATCAACTTCTATCTTTGTCAGTTGAAGCAGAGGAAGAGGGCTGTCAGTTAGATGGTTGTTTCAGTGAGGGTTTGGTGCCACCGAGCAGCCTGGAGAGCCTCACTCTCGTTGGTCATCTAGTCAGTGCAACAGAATGGACCCATAAGCTTCAGAATCTCTCCAAGTTGGTGCTAGAGAGCAGCAGATTGGATTGAGATGATGACATACAAACCATCGGGTTTCTACCAAAACTTGCAGTTCTACGCCTGAAATATAATTCGTTTATTGGGACACAGCTCTGTTTCGAGAGATCATATTTCCCGAGTCTTATGGTTCTGGAGTTCGATGGATTAAACAGCCTGGAGTGGATGCTGTTTGAAGAAGGCGTAATGCCTAAGCTCGAGCTGCTACAAGTTGGTGGGTGCTCAAAGCTGAATGCATTCTCCGGGCTGCCAGGCCTCACAAGTCTCAAGGAAATTCAGTTGGCTAGGCATGGTGTCCCTGAAAATGTGACCAAACAGGTGCAGAAGCAGGTGGCGGAAGTGCGTGGGTGCAGTGGCAGACATGGTCTGCCATTGCTGGTCACAATCAACAGGTCAGGGTGAATATTATTGTTTGTGTTTATCTCTGGACATGTATGTTTCCATCCGATTGGTGTTGTGTACTTGCTCCTGCATTATACAATACTGTGGGGATTGTGACTCTGGTACTACTAGATACCGTTCGTATTTGTATGTGTGCTTGCTTGTTTATCTTTACTGATTGCTGATTCATATCAATACAAGTTGCTATGGCCAGTGAATTTAATTTAAAAGACAAAGGATACCGCAATGCTGACATCTGAAGATGCCTGTTCTCCCAATTGAATTTTAGTATTTCATAGCTGTTTCTCTGGTATAGTCTGGTGGTTACTCCCAGCTCTACTAATCTGTGGATTTACTTTTTCATTTTACATTTGGTTGAGATAGAAAGCTTTCCAGAATTACTAATTGATGTATTTGTTACGTAATAAAAAACGATCTTGCATATGCATGGCACTGGGCCGAATACAGCAGTACTAATACATAGCACTTCCTTTGATGTCCTTTACATTCATAGAAAAATCACTGCTGAGTCACTTGTGATGCATTTCCTTTGTCGTGGTATCACTGAATGTGATGCAACACCATATAAACATTGATTGCAGCCAAGATAAGACTTCCGCTCTCGAAAGTGCCTTTCTGCTCCCGAGCTCATTTGAGCTCGGTGAACAGTAAAATCGAAAAAAAATCAAAAAATTCCAAATTTTTTTGGGAGAAACATTGACAAAAGTTCTAAGTTCTTGCAAAAATTCATCATGAAATCACATTCCTGTAAAGCGTGGCAAAAAAAAAAATTCAGTGCTCCAAAATGCTTTTGAAAGTAGCTTTTTCAGAGTACTGATTTTGTTTTTTTTGCCACGCCTTCTAGAAATGTGATTTCATGGCGAATTTTTGCAAGCACTTAGAACTTTTGTCAATGTTTCTCCCAAAAAAAAAATTGGATTATTTTTAAAAAAAATTTGATTTAGTTTTGATTTTACTGTTCACCCGAGCTCATTTGAGCTCGGGTGCAGAAACTCCGCGTCCCTTCCGCTCTTCTATTTTTCAAGGAAGAAGAATACATAGCACTGCATGAGTCATAGCTCTAAAAAGATCAGCAAATATCTATTAACTTCCCAGTTCACAAACTTATGACTGATTCTCTGAAGTAGGGTCATTCCAGCCATAATATGTACTTCTTCTGTCGGGGTTTATCGCCCCCTTGTAATTTGGGTCAAAATTTGAGTTTATTCCAGATTTATTTAGGCATCACTTCAGTTTGAACGTTGGACCACTGAAGTATCAAACTCTGTCCTCGTGTATGCTGTAGCATCAGTCTGAACATTGACGTCCAAACTTGTTATACATCCCATATGTTCTCAACAAATAAAAGTAAACTACATCAAATGGATTGAGCAAAATATGATGGCGTCCATTGCACTAACACACATGTGTCACCAGCCGTCACTTATTTCACACACGACATAAATTGCGAAACTCCTTTGGCCATGTATTTGAGACAAGAAGTTAAGGTGCTAACTGGGAATTGATCCGTACCCCACAGCCTCTGTGTGATTTCTTCCAACGAAGCCACACATTATATCTCTGGCTGTCCTGAAGTTATGGCTCCATTCCTTGTAAGATCAGGGGTGTTTCAAGTTAATGATTTTCATTCAGAACTTTCAGACAAAAGCGAAGTAAAAGCTGGAAGGGAAAACTAGTGTTAGCACGCGTACCGTACGAAGCCTCACATCATCATCTGCTGTTCTACTATCTCATTACCATCCAATCTTCTCGCTTGAACTTTGGACACATGAATATCCAGAACCTCTTTAATTTTGCAACTGCCTCTGCTCCACCGATTGAAACTAGTTCAGGAAACCAACTGATATCCAATTCCTTAAGTGATGCAAGATTACTGAGCCAAAGAATGGATGTTACGCCCGGTCATCCACTCATGTTCAGTGACACAAGGGATTTGAGGTTTTCTATGCACCCAGGGACACATGCAGAGTAATCCCCACATTCCGCCAATGTGAGAGTTTGGAGAGATGATGGTAACACCAATCCTCTTTGCCAGTTCAAGATTGGGCATTCACTAACACTCAATTTTTCCAGACAACGAAAATTATGAAACCGTGCTGTTGGTAGTGATATTAAGCCCTTGCAATACATAATACGTATTCTCTTGATGGTTGGTACATAATCTGGATGCAGAAAATTGTCAAGGCTTGATAAATTTTGGCAGAAAAGTAACTCCAGCTCTGTCAGGGACCGAGAAATACCAATGCTATCATCAATCTTGTCAAGCAAAGCGGGTATCTCGTTTAAATTTATGTTCTGCGGCTGAAAGCAGATTGGGAGAGAGAGACCTGGATAATCCTCGAGTGTAGAGATCTGGGACTGGTAAGGGGTTGCAGAGCTCGAAGCACTTCTATTGAATTCTGCTCCACGATTTCAGACCTGGTAGCATCTGACCACTGCAGCGTCAACTTGTTAAGATATTTCTTTTTCTTCAGTTCTCCTTCTGCTGCATGGTCCTTACTTAGCATATGAGCATTACTTATTAATATATATCCACGAAACTGGTTCAAATTTTTTATTAATATAAGTCCTTGTGCCGGCTTATCGGCTAGATCAGTGCTACACCCAAGATGGTATGAAAATCCTTATGTTTCAAATCTCCGTAAATTGCTCAAGTTAACGAAATCTTGGCAAACTTTCTATCTTGCATGTTTTGAATTCTAAAATCTGCAGATTATAGAGCCAACAGAAACTTGAAGGATTGCTTTCATAACGGTTCAACCGATATAGATCTTCATAGAATATGTAGGACCCAATATGGGCATCCAGGTTACGCTATTGGTTATTGACCAAAGAGGAGTCTCGGTCATGAGATTTGTGCCGGCTTGCTGAATTCCAGGCAGGCGTCATGGTGGATTCATGTGAATGGTAGCAGTCTTGGATGCTGTGAGCGGATCCTCCTGATGTTGCGGTGTGTTGGAGCCTGCATGGGTGGGTAGACCGACAATGGCCATGGGAAGTCTGCTGGTACCTGGTGGTGTTGCCGTAGATTTGGCGGAAGCCGGGGTAACAGCAAGCATGTTGCTGCTCTCATGTGAGCCCCGACTGACGACTTTCTGAATCTGCGGAACATCGTCTAGCTTGCAGGTTCACGCCTGCTCCATGTCATCCTGGCGACGTGACTTGATTGCTTGTTTTGGCTGGTGGCTGAGTGTGTTGCCGGTGCATGGATGATGAAGCACTGGTTGTTTGCATCATGAGGCGGCAAGCAGATGGCATCTTGTGTCTTAGGAGTTCGTTGCATAGATTTAGGTACGGCTTTGTGTGGCATCTAGATCGTCGGCCACAATTGGTGGTTCCGCATATTTACACCGTGGACACGGCGTCTTGCGTGCTCATCTTGGGTCTACTGGGTCTTCCTCCTCATTATATAGATATGGGTCATGCCGTATTTGGCCTACTTGGTGGGAGGATACACCTCGGTGTGTGCCTTTGTCGATGGTGTGAGGCTGTGAGCTGGTGATTTGCCGCCGTTGATGGCCGCTGTCTTCCCTCAAGTTGGGGCAGCCCAACTTTGCCCCTCTTTGCGGAGCTAGTTTGTCTTGTCCTGAGACATGCTCCCTCCGTTCCTAAATATAAAGTCTTTTTAGACATTTCAAATGGACTACAACATACGGATGTATGTAGACATATTTTAGAGTGTTGATTCATTCATTTTGCTCCGTATGTAGTCACTTGTTGGAATCTCTAAAAAGACTTATATTTGGTAAAGGAGGGAGTACGTTTTGGCGGGTATATGTCACACTGGATGTGTGTGGAAGGCATTAAGCCCATTGTTAGTTTGGTGGAGTGTCAACTGTAATGAGCGCCTAGCAGTTATAACATGTTGTCCTTTCTGTTGGTTTTTGGTTGTAATGGCTTGTAAATTATTCCTTTCTATCTATGCAACATGTTGCAATACTTTCGCGCTTTGTTGGAAACAAATTTGAAGAATTAACGTATCAATTTTGTTGCACTCAAAATTTGTTCCCAAATGCCACAGAAATTCAACAAAGATTTTCTTGATATTGTAATTGGGTATCTCCTTGGAGCAATCAACTCACATTCATTCTTGCCCTGCGCAACGTTGTTTTTAAATGTTTTGCCTCCTTGTGCGATTGTGTCAGTTGCAACATCAGATGTTCTCACTATACCTAGGCAGTGATACTTATTTGTTTATCGAAAGTTGGTGAAGTAGCTAAATTACTTTTTTAGGAGCGATTACTTTTTTCCTGGTATTGTTTGGAGGTAAAAATGTGCAAAGTTCTTAAAAAAATGTGAATGCACAAAGTAGTTGAAGATGTGTATTTGAGACTTGTTCAGATTTTTGTAAGTACAGTTTTTTTACTTGGAGTATCTCTTGGGTGCGTTTGAATTAACTCAATCATGCTCCCAGGTGCAAAATGTTAGTTCCAACAAAACTGTTAGGTCAAAGGTGGAGAGGTATTCTTCATAGTAAATTTATCATTAGCCTCAGAGCTTTGGCTTCCTGAAACCACAAGTTGAAGATAGGACAAACAAGTTCATGCTATTCATACTCTTAATTTAGCAACAGTAATTCGTAATCCAAATATTTAACTTTATCAAATTATGTCCATTGCAGGTATTCAAGAACAGTATTGAAAAAAATGATTTCGCCCCAGCTATGTTGGAGCAAGCAAGGCTTACCCTACCAAAATGTGATGGACTTCCCTTGCAATATCAACTATCGGCGGATTTCTAGCCACGAAACCAAAAACTGCTACTGAATGGAAGAAGATGAATGATAATATTAGCACTGAATTGGTGATAAATCCTGAACTTAGGGCAATAAAGACAATTCTTATGAGGAGCTATGATGGTTTGCCATACCATCTCAAGGCTGCTTTCTTATACCTGTCCATATTTCCAGAAGACCACATAATTAGGTGGGGTCGCTTGGTTAGGCGTTGGATTGCAGAGGGTTACTCAAGGGATATGCATGGCATGAGTGCAATTGAACTTTGTCGGAGGTACTTTGATGAGCTGATGGATAGGAGTATCATCCTGCCAGGGGAAGAAATAGACCAGTACAGTAGGAAAAATAATTCTTTCCAACTTCATGATATGATCCGTGAAATATGCATCTCAAAGGCTAGGGAGGAAAACCTTGTTTTCACGCTGGAGGAAGGATGTTGTTTGAGCGAAACACAAGGTGCAATACGGCATCTTGTGATAGGCAGCAGCTGGAAAAGGGATAAGGATGTGTTGGAGAGCATGCTGGATTTGTCACATGTACGGTCATTGACCGTGTTCGGAGAGTGGAGATCGTTTTTCATTTCTGACAATATGAGGTTCCTCCGAGTGCTTGACTTAGAAGACACATTGGAGTTATGAAATCGTCATCTTGATAAAATCGGGCAGCTCCTTCACCTCAAGTACCTTTCTGTACGAGGATGTCGCAGGATTTCATGCCTGCCTAATTCTTTGGGGAATTTGAGGCACCTTGAAACACTGGATTTTAGAGGTACACATTTAGGTGTGTTGCCAAAAACATTCACCAATCTTCGGAAGCTACAGCACCTTCGTGGAGATTCTCTTTTCTTGAAACCACAAGTTTTAGATGCTTGTTTGAACAGGCATGATCTATTCAATCTGTACCGCTTCTCTGGAGGGATTGCTAACCTGAAGGCTCTTCACACACTAGGTAATGTATTTGTTTGTCGTGGCAATGGAAAGGCCACTGTAAAAAAACTCGGAGAGCTTACTCAGCTGCGTAAGCTGAAAGTGAAAGGTATCAACGACAAAGGCAGCTATGAGTTATGGTCTGCCATTGCTGGTCACAGTCAACTCCTATCTGTGTCAGTTGAAAGTCAGTTAGGTGATGTACTAGATGGCTGTTTAGGTAAGGGTTTGACACCACCAATCCGCCTGGAGAGCCTCACTCTGGATGGTAGGCTAGGGAAAGCAACAGAATGGATCGGTAAGCTTCAGAATCTCTCCAAGCTGGTGCTGGAGCATAGCAACCTGAAGCAAGATGATGATGCCATACAAGTCCTTGGGTTTCTACCAAATCTTGCAGTTTTACGCCTGAAGACTTGTTCGTTCAAGGGGACAAAGCTCCATTTCCAGAGCTCATCTTTCCTGAACCTCGTGGTACTGGAACTCTATGTATTAGAGAACCTCCAGTTGGTGCAGTTTAAAGAAGGCACAATGCCTAGGCTCGAGCTGCTGCATGTTGGTGGGTGCCAAGAGCTGAATGCATTCTCGGGGCTGGCAGCCCTCAAAAGCCTCAAGGGAATTCGGTTGGAAGGTAGTTATCGGACTCCCGTCAGTGAAACATTGAAGAAAGAGGTGGAGAGGCAGGCAGCGGAGCATAATTAAGAATCAAGTCAGAGTGAATGAATCTTACTGACTAAACTCTGCGTGCGTGCGCGCGCACGCGCGCGCGCGCGCGCGCGTGTGTGTGTCACTCTCTCTGCGTGTGCACACGTGTGTGTGCGTGTGCGTGTGTGTGTCTCTGTCTCTGTGTGTGTTTACGCGCTTGTATCCCCCGAAAGTGGAATAGCGAACTGAAGCAAGATGATGCTATACAAACCCTTGTGTTTCTACCAAATCTTGCAGTTCTACGGCTGAAGAAGGGTTAGTTCATGGGGAGACAGCTCCATTTCCAGAGCTCATCTTTCCCGATTCTCATGGTGCTGGATCTCAGTTGTTTAGAATATCTCGAGTCGGTGGTGTTTGAAGATACGATGCCTAAGCTGGAGCTCATACAAGTTGGTCTGTGCTGGGAACTGAATGCAGTCTCCTGGCTGCCAGCCCTCAAAAGCCTAAAGGAAATTCAGTTGGACTGTAATCTACAAGAAAGTGTGAAGGCAGTGGTGCAGAGGCAGGTCGCAGAACATATGAAGCAAGTCAGAGTGAATCTTCTTGACTAAACATTCTGTTAAACATTCATACATGTGTATTCTGTTAAACATTTCATACATATTTATAGTGAAGACGTTTGCTCACAAGCGGCTAAATTCAAATTTAATTTCACAACTCGTTCTGTCACCTGACTTTCTTTTACCAACGGCATGCGGCAATAATCAGAACAAAAGGCATCATGCAGACAAATCACAAATAAATTCTAAGACCAACATACTACGAATTACAGAAAATTTCCGGAACCTATGACCGAACCTTTGAATCCGGTTCATTATAATAGAGCACGCATCAACCAAAACTGCAATTCGACACATGCACATTCTCCATTGCAACGTGCTCAGGCCAATGATCCTAATCTTGAATCTGAAGAAATGATTTACCACCTGTTCTAAAACTTAAAATATTTCTTCATCTTTCTTCGATGATAAACCGCCTTCATTAACTTTTCGTGTTTCCTCTTACTCGCATTCTGCATGTGCATCCTTATCTCATAAGGCGGCCCTTACAACTAAGCGAGAACAATTGAAACAGAACACACAGGCGTGATGTTGAAGGGAATAGAGAGCCGAGCACCTCTGCCATCGTGTTGCTGAAATCCTCCTCTTGATGCCTCAGCTTCTCATGAATCCTCCCGTGCTTCCTGTACCTGACATTTAGTTTTAATCAAGCAATTCTTGTCCTATACACGCAGTACGGACTGCATGAAAGAACAACCAGCCAGCTAAAACTGTCTTTCTCCTTTGTTCTTCAGAGCAAAACCATTCGATGAACCACTTTTTTTTTTGAATTTTCACCGGGGGGGAGGGGGGGAACCCCCTCCGCCACCTGAATATATTGCGTAAAGAGGCATAGCCCCTGAAGTCAGATTACATAGAGACGGAGAGATATACAGGGGAGAAGAGGAGAACTACATCAGACTACATCAGACTATCTCGCCCCTGTTCGAAGCACCGATAGCCAAACATCTATGTGGGAGCGATCGGCAACTTTCAGCCGAGCACGCCAGAGCACCGCCTCATCTCTGCAGGCCTTCAACGTAGCAACAAGGGACTGCGGATCCTCTCTGAAGACGACAGCGTTCCGTCGCTTCCAGAGCCTCCAGCAGCAGAGTAGGACGAAGGCGGCCGGCGAGGCATCACCAACCGCCGGAGAGACATCCAGGCGATGAAGAGACCCAACCACAGCCCCATCTGGCGACACGCCGATGCTACGCCAAAACTGCACCGCGAACGGGCAGCCAAAAAAGAGATGGTTGGCGGTCTCCAGAACAGCATCACAGCAGGGGCACCCTGCCTCCGCCGCCGTGAGGATGGTCTTACGGCAAAGCACATCCCGTGTGTGGATGCGAGACATGGAAAGCAGCCACCTGAAGAATTTGACTCGGGACGGCGCCCAGGACGACCAAAGGAAGGATGCCGACGGAGACTCCACCCCACCGAAGCGTGAGAGGGCGTAAACACCACGGGACGAGAGACCTCCACCGGGGGCAGTGCACAGAGCGGCGACTCGGGAGTCCGGTCCACTTGCTGGGGGGAATCATCCATCAGTAGTTGGACAGCAGCGCACTCCTCCACGGCCCTAGGGGTGAGCCGGGCCACCAGCAAGGCACGCACCCCCTGCCTACGTGCCGCCCACACCGAGGTCTCCGAGTAGGCCGCGTGGGTGTAGAGGGCAGGGAAGGCAACCCGGATCACCCCACAGGCGAGCCAGTCGTCGTGCCAGAACGAGGTCGCTCTCCCGTCCCCAACAGCGACCCTGGTGAGGGATCGGTAGACGGGCAGCAGACCTAGGAGGGCACCCCAATGCTCGCCTTGGAGGGGGGAGCAGCCGCGCCCTAGGAGGGCCCATCCATCCAGCTGGCCCCAAATCCAGGCGGCCCATCGGGACGGCACACCGGAGTGAAGGCGATGGAGCAGCTTGAGGAGGAGGCAATCGTTCTGGACTCCAAGCGCCCGGACTCCGAGCCCTCCCTCCGCCTTGGCCCGGCAGACGCGGTCCCAGGCGACGAGGCATTGAGCACCAGAAGCCCGGTCTGCAACATTCCACAGGAACGCCCGGCGTAGCCCGTCCAGCCTAGATATAACGGCCGGCGGAAGGCGCATGGCAGCCATGGCATAAGTGGGGATGGAGTCGAGGACTACGTTGATGAGCACCAAGCGTCCTGCCGGGGATAGCATCCTCGCCCGCCACCCCGCCAAGTATCGATCAACCTTGGCGAGCATGGGAGCAAAATCTTCGAGTTTGAGCTTGTCGCAGGAGAGCGGCAACCCCAAATAAGTTTGTGGGAAGGAGCCCACCGTGCACTCGAATGCAGCCACCATGGCCTCGAGCACCTCCGGGGCAACATGCATGGGGACGAGAGTGCTCTTGGTGAAGTTGATGACGAGGCCCGTCGCGAAGGCGAAGAGGTCAAGGATGCCACGCAGCCGAGTCGCCCCCTCCGGGCAGGCGCGCATTATGATCAGAGTGTCATCCGCGTACTGGAGCACCACAGGCGGCGCCCCCTCACATAGCGGATGTCGCAGAACCCCGTCCACCCGGATCATGCGCTGGAGCACGTCGGCGACCAGGAGGAACATGTATGGTGAGACAGGGTCCCCCTGCCGCAGCCCCTTGCGGACCGCGAACCACCTCCCAGGCACCCGATTCAGTAGGATGGCAGCCTTCGAGGACTTGAGAATGAGATCCATCCAATCACACCAAGCTGCCGGGAACCCCCGAACCTCCATGATCCGTCGAAGGCTGGGCCAGGCAATGGAGTCGAAGGCTTTGGCGAAGTCATGCTTGAACACCAGCGTCGCCCCCCCCCGCTTGTAGCAGCACTGCACGAGCTCCGCCGCATAAACGAAGTTCTCCGAGATGCTGCGCCCGGTCAGGAAGCCAGACTGGTCCGCGTCGATGAGGTCGCCAATCTGACGCTGGAGGCGCGAAGTCAGCCCTCGACAGAGGATTTTAACATCCCTGTTCTGAAGAGAGACGGGGCGAAAATCGCCAGGTGAAGGCACGCCCTCCTTCTTGGGGAGCAGAGCGATGAGGGCCCTGTTTATCCCGTCGAGGCACGCGGTGCCGCCATGCACCTCGTCGAAGAAGCGCTGAAGGTCTCCAGAAACCGCCGACCAGGCGGCCTGGTAGAAGGCGGGGCCAAGCCCGTCCGGGCCAGGGGCGCTAGTTCGGTCAAGCGCGAAGACCGCGGCGCGGATCTCCGCCCTGGAGAAGGGCGCCACCAGCGGCGCACCATCGACCGTAGGCGCGCCGGCGTACAGGGACGCCAGGTCGAACCCCCAGGAGGTGCGGGGGGCCCAGCCCAGCAGGTTGGAGTAGAACCGCCGCAGCGCCGCCTCCTTGGTGCTGTGATCAACCAGCTCAACGCCGTCGACCGCAAGCACCCGGATGGCGTTCCCCCGACGCCGCTAAGACGCCCGGGCATGGAAGTATCCAGTGTTCTCGTCACCTTCCGCAACGGCCCGGCACTTCCCCCGCTGTCGCCAGTAGGCGGCTTGCCGCGCCATAGAGCCAGCCGACGCAAGGCGGGCATCACTCCGTAGCTCGGATTCGGCCAGGGAAAGCCGCCGGTGCTCCTCCAGGTAATCTAACAGGTCAATCAAGAACTGGCAGTTGTTATCAAAAACAGGAATGAACTTGTGTTGTCGTTTCCAAACCTTGGCCGCAGACCTGAGACATTTCTTCTGGCGGGCAAGGCGAGTCGCAGCACAGGGAGAGCTAGGGGCGCGTGACCAGGACGGCAAAACCGCAGGGAGGAACAGAGGGTCCAGCAGCCAGGAGGTTTCGAAAAAGAAACGCCCCGCCGACGGGATGCGGGTAGAGACGGAGACAACCAGGGGGACGTGGTCAGAAGTGATTCTGGGGCGAGAAGCAAGCGTGGAGTCCCGGAAGAGGGAGTCCCAGGCTGCGTCGACAAAAGCCCGGTCGAGCCGGGCGAGAGTGGGAGGATCACGTTTATTAGACCAAGTGTACAAGCGATCAGTGAGAGGGAGTTCCAGCCATGCCAAGGCATTGATCATGGCGTTGAAAGTGGACGCGCGGCTGGCGTCAAAGCGTCAAAACGATCATTGTTCTTCTCCCTAGGCAGGCGGATGAGATTGAAGTCCCCCACGATCAGCCTTGCCCCATCAATGGCTGGCGACAAGGAGAGCATATCATCGACAAAGGTCGCAGTAAGAGAGTGGTCAGCCGGGGCATAGACGTTAGTTAGGGAGAAGGAGAGGTCGGAGACCGTGGAGGCAAGCTTAGTGGTAAGAGAAAAACACGACCGAGCGCAACTGACAAGGGACAGCTTACGGGGATCCCAAGCCGTGATCACTCCCCCTCGAGACCCATCGGCATCCTTAGTGACAAACTCAGAGAGATAGGGGGGGGAGGAAGGACCGAGCTTTGAACACATCAAGAGCCGCGAGCTTGGATTCTTGGAGACACACCACAGTGGGGGACGCGGACGAGATAGAGTTACGAACGAGATCACACTTATCAGGGTCCCCAAGGCCCTGAACATTCCAGAAAAAGAAAGACATGCATTGAACGCGACTAGCCATGGACACCAGCAGGCACCCAAGGGGGAATACAAACACACACGCTACAATGGGAGTAAGACACCACGTCACCCAACCTGACAGCGATAAGGGAAGAACGAAGAAGCAACAAGCCCCGGGCAACACAGTCGGGAGCGGAAACAACCAGGACTCTAATCATGAAGAGGAGCCGACACCGACGAAGACTTGACAGCAGCCGCCGCACGCAGCCCCGCGACGGACGCCGAGGGCAGAGGCCGCACCACCGCATCGTTGACATGGTCGCGCGCCGCCTTGTCCTGGAGACGGGAAGAGCACCCAATCAGGGCGTCCTTAAGAGCACGACGCTTGGCTGCCTTGTCCGCAATCAGAACGAACGCGCCCGTGTCAGCCAGAGCCAAACGCGTGCTGCGCCGCTCCGCCTTCTCCCCCAGCCCCGCAAGCCGCGAGCCCGCGCCAGGATCCGCTACATGGCTATCCATGCAAGGCAGGCCCACGCCCCCCGCGCCATGCAGGCTATGTCGTCGGGCAGCTCAGTGATTTGCACCGAGGAGGCAGAGCGAGGGGAGCCCCAGGCCACCACTGGGGGGCCGTCCTCCCCCACCCCACCGGCGAGCGCCCGGTGGGAGACGGCACCGGGAAGGGGAGGGGCGCCTAGGACCCGCAGGATGGAGTCAAGGGCATCGCCACAGCCCCGGCTGCCGAATCTGCCGACCGGGTGAAACGCCGGGGCCGCGATGTCGCCGTGACGGCGCCGCCCATCGGGCCGGTTGTGGGCGAAGGGGGGGAGCTGAATAAGGGCACGTACTCGCCGTTCGCGTCGAAGGAGCGAGACATGGGCCAGACCGCGGCAGGCTCGATGGAGATGGCGCGCGCCTCGAACGGCCCTCCCCACGGCCAAACGTCTCACGGGATGTTCCGTGTGCGCTCTAGCAGAACGACGACACGGATCGTGGCGAGCTCGTGACCGGAGAGGGCACGGGGGTCGATCTCCAGGACACGCCCGAACCCAGAGAAGGCCGCGGGGATGCAAGTCGGGGTCACGTACTCCGCAGGGAAGCCCGTGGCCGCCAATAGGGCGCACTACCGAGCGCGCTGCGGAACGCGCCCGTACAGCTCCTCGCGTTGACGAAAGTGTTAGGGGGCTCGATGGAGACGACGGCAAGACGGCGCGCGGCCTCGAGGTCTCCGGGAGGCATAAAAACATCCATGGCATCGGGGCGCTGGGATTCCGCCACAACGGACACCCCACTGCCCGAGGAAACCTCAGAGCCGGAGTAGGTGGAGAGGCGCGAAGAGCTATGCGGCGACGGCGGGTCGCGAGGAAGAAGCAGCTCTGGTGGCGGCGCAGGGGCCGCAGCGGCCAGGACGACCGGCTGCGGATGGCCGAGCTCAACCAGCGCATGGGGGGGGGGGAGACAGCGGTGGTGAGCGGACCACCGCGTTCAGCGAGATATCACGCGGCGACGACGGAGGGGAGCGGGCCCGCGAGCTGGACTCGCCCACCTCGAGGCGCCTCGGAGCGAGGGCCGATGGTAGAGGGTGACGAGCAGCGGAGGGGTAGCGGGTTTGGCGACGGGGGGGAGGTGGAGGGGTAGGGCGGAGCGGGGAAGCAGCACGGCTTGGCACGACGGATGGGCGAGGAGGGGCCACAGGATAAGAACGGGAGCGAGCGCGGTGGCCGGAGCGGCGGCAACGGCGGCAGCGCACCGGGTCCCGACAATCAACGACGAAGTGCCGCGTCGAGAGGCAGCGAAAACAGCCACGGAGAGAGAGCGGGGGGGGGGGGGGGGGGGGGGGGGGGAGGGCGCGACTGCGGGCGGGGGGCAGGGGCAGAAGGGGATAACAGCGCGAAGCGATATGGGCTCTTGTCCCCAGCCCCGGGAGCAGGAGAGGGCGAGTTAAGGCCGAGGGCCCCCACATCCAACGCGCCAATTAACGTGTCATATCTGGATAGGATGGGCGACGCGGCGCGGACCAGCTCCACCCCCCCCCCCCCCCCCCCCCCCCCCCCGCAGAGACAGCCGGGCTACTCGCTCCCCCCCCCCCCCAGCGACCGGATTAATGGAACCCAGCATGGCTTCAGCGGGGACGGGGCAATCCGGGGGCGAAACGTGGCACGCGATGGGACGGGGCAGAAGAGCGGGAAGGCATGACCTAGGTGGAGGCAAGCGGCTACGAGCCGAAAGGCTATGGCGGCGCCCATGCGCATTAACCGAGCGCTTGAAAGCGGCAGGTGGGGCGGACGCGTGGGACTCGAGGGCGATCGAAGCCAACGCGCGCGCCTCGGCCACCGACAGACACAGCTTGAGCTGCACCGCCGCCGACGCGCCGACGCGGGACTCGACCATGAGCTTGGCGACGGCCTCGCTAGCCACTTGGATGGAGAAAATCTGGGGCTCCGTCTGCACCGCCACAAGGCGAGCGGGGCGCACGCAGAAGAGGATCGAGGCAAGGGTGGATAGAGAGACAGCGGAAAGAGGAGGCCCCGTCGCGGGGACGACCACCCACACCATCCCGGGACTGAGAGGCGAGCCAGGACGAGGGTTGAAGACGACACTGCACCGAAGGGAGGAGAAAACACGGTCTTGAAAGGCTTTACCTGGACGAGGCACGACGCGGAAAGCTCTCCCCGAAGCGTGGGACTTCTTGCCGCTGTCAGAACCGCCAGGTCGACGGCCAAAAGCTGGAACAGACGGCGCGGTGGGCAGCAAGGGGTGGGTGGGTGGGTGGGTGGGGGGGGGGGGGGGTGAGTGGCGGCGGGCGGGGTTGAGGTGGGCGGGGCGGCGGTGGGGCGTCGGCGGGATCGCCTGGCCTATCGCCAGAGCTCACGCCCACCCCCTGCATGCAAATAATCTTCGTTGATCACTCTCGATGAACCACTTTAAATGCCAAGCTAGGGGACCGATGACTACAGATAAATCTGAGCTGTTTCTGTCTCGTTTCAATTTCTCATAACCTATAACGCGGCGGCTTAAACGTCCACATGGTGGCTTAAACGTCCACGCGACGTTAACCATAGATCAGGTTTAAGTCTATAGCCTTGCGTCGTTCCGACAGCATATGAGCTAAATAATATTAAATTCAGGCAAAGCGCATAAAGAAATCAAATTTGATGTCTAGCTCTTCTGCCAATCTTCAGACTGCTCGGTAGGAAAAAATATGGATACAACCAAATTGTTACCAACTATAATGTTATTCAGCATGTAGTAAACAAGGGAGCTTTTGGCGGAAAGCCGGAAACAAACTAGGGAAAAAAACAAACTAGGGAGAGGACTGGTTGACAAAATTTGAAGGAAGTTACAAACACTGATATGTGTATAGCTCTCAAGTCCTCAACTTAATATATTACTAGTACAACCATTTCCATCAAGATGAATGTGCTTAAGCCACAACGAATGCACTATCTTTAGGACAACATTTACATTTACACGTCATCAGGTCTGCAGTCTGAAACTCTGTCCTCATGCATGTTAGAACATTGGAACTCTCAAGTGTGAAACGCTGTCCTCATGTATGTTCATGGCATCAGTCTGAACATGGACCCTTCATATTCCAGTAGCAGCATCTGCTGCAGAGATATGACTCTCTGTAAAGCCATAATACAATTGCTTTGCTTCACAAACATCACCTCAGTTTCTCGATTTTGGCTACATTCCCAGAATCGTACGTTATGCATGCCATATGTTCTCAACAGATAAAAATAGTTGGTCACAACAAGTTCAGAGTTCAGACACTCTATGTAAACTGGGCCGGAACTGATCAGTAGTAATCAGCATATATATGGATTGCACATCGATGGAAGAAGCAGCCAGGGGATATACCTAGTACTGGTATTGACACATCATTGCATCTGTCTTGACTTGCAAAAGATGAAAGTACTTATTCTCCTTTATTTGAATCATATCATCTGGGCATAACATCAGAGTTGCCGCCTGTATATTAAATAGAGTCATAAAATCAATCAAAATTTCTTTTCTGGGTAGTAGATTCATGAAACGGAACTTAACTAATATGATTAATCACATAACTGAATCTAACATTGTTTTTTCCAGACTTGCTTTGAGAAATAAGTTCGTATCCCTTATGGAGAACTGTACATATCAGGAAGCTAGCTATTTCAGTAATCGGACTTTTCTCGAACTGGTAATAAACTTGATAGCAAGGTGCACTCAACATTTAGTACTATGTTAAATACTCCCTCCATTCACAAATATAAGATGCTTTAACTTTTTCTGATTCATATGTATATAGATACATCTTATTATGTTTGTTCACTTATTTCAGTCTTTATGTAGTCCATATTGAAATATCCAAAACATTTATTATAATTGCAAACGGAGGGAGTAATATTTTGAGAAAATGTGATAAGCACTGAAGAGAACCTTTGAGTGCTCGTAGAGCAAAACCTAGTAAAGTACTGCAATGATTGGGGGAAAGAAACATGCAGCCAATTTCATAAGAATGCCATCTTCTGCAAAATGATTCATCTTTCAGTTTCATACTTGTACACATGTTTCATACAGAACTGATATAGCTTACTTTTTTTTTCTCAAACACTTGCCTATAGCCTAAATTAATCAACAACGTCACCAAAGCTTCACTATCCTCAATATCAGTTAGTGCAAGGAAGATGCGAGCAATCGACATAGTATATATGAATAAAATGTTGATGAGATACAATAATGGAGAAATATTATCATTTGATCAAATGTACCCAAAAATATGTAACAAAATTCTTTTATGAAAAAAATTGTTGATGAGCTACAATAATGGAGAAATATTATTATTGGATCGAATATGTAACAAAATTCTTTTATAAAAAGGTATCACTATTGTTTTCCTTTTAATAAATTTTCTTTTCAAAACAATTATATCCTTCACAATGAATATTGTCCCGTTACAATATGTTCATATATTTTCTTTAGAAAAGGAGGATGCACCCCCGGCCTCTGCATCTGGACGATGCATACAGCAACTTTATTAATTATTAAGCACAAAAGACCTTACAAAGTGGTACATCAGTAAGCCTGAAGCCACCATCTAGGCAACATCTGTCGCTAATCCTACCCCCTTGATGTAGTGGTGCCGAATGTCCGAGCCTAATACCAAACAGACATCGCACCAAATCCTAACATCTAATTCCGGATGCCCCATCCTAGCCACATACCGGGACTGGGTCACACGCCGGTCCGGCGCACTCACCGAGGCTGCCGCCGCCTTCTTCCACCTATCCATCTCCAGAGCAGGTACTGACGCACAGACCTTACCAGGCCTGCCGTCGACGCCACCATGGCGCCAGACAGCTCGACCACCCTGCGCTCGTCCATCCAGCCGCATCCGTCGTGGATATGCAGCTGCACCATGCTGCCACCACTCGTCGTCAATGACGCGGTAGATACAACGCCGCACCACCTGGCAACCTCCACACCATCGCCGCTGCTGGAGCTACTCGGATCCCACCATCCACAACATCTCTCCCCCGAACAGCAGTTCCTCCCAAAACGGCGCCTCCATGGAGGATACGACGCGCATGACGCCGCCGCCGCCCAATCCAGACTGAATTTTGGACTTTCGTCCGGGAGGGGTTCGGGGGTGGATAGGGGGGACCTCGGCTTCGCCTCCAGGAAGGGTAACGGCGTCAAGTGACGTCGCCGATGCCGGGCCGAACACGCCAACCAAAGTTTCCTCCGGTCCCCATCTTATGCCACCAAACCTTCGTGTACTCCGGATCCGGCAAGCCACGATCCGAAACCTGCGAAGATGAAAGAGCCATGGGGCTCAATCCACCAGAAAGGAGGATCGAGAAGAACTCCTTGTAGATCTCCAGACGCCGAATCCAACGATCCGACGTGGCCAGCGACGATCATCACCACCCCGCGGCGGCCTACGGAGTTCGAAGAAAAGATCCAGATGGATCCGATCTGGATCCGGCGGCACCTGCGACCACCGGTCAGGCCAACGCAGCCACCACCTCACGACACGCAGGTCGCCACCGCCGCGCCGCGCACGACGCCGATGGGAGACCCGCCCGCAGCGCCGCCGGACCCCATGTTCGCCCGGCGTTCCTCTGGATCCCGCTGTCCCGCGCCAGCCAAGACGGAGAGCAGGTACAATATGTTCATATATTATCATATATGTTGACCCCCGTTACAATATGTTCATATATGATAAAATAGAAAACTTTTCAATGTGAAGGCTCCGGCAAACAAGAAAGACTCTCAGCTCTACCAAAAGGATTTAGTAGCCTAAACCTTCAAGGTAGAATATAGGAGCTTTGTTTTGCGAAGATGTAAAGATACCAAGCATATAGCTGGTCACGTATATAACGAGACAGAAAAATGCTAATGCATAATGCAACCGTCTTTGCTGGTGACAAGAATGCGTACCAATTTCCTCGTCGAAGAGGCTGTCTTACTTCTGTCAGCTCTGGGCAATCAAGAATACACACGGACTCTACCTGAGCAACTGCTACTGAACCACCTATGGATCTGAGGATTGAACAGTGTGCTATTTTCAATTCCTTCAATGCTGGAGTACCCCCCAGCTGACGAATGTCGATGGACTGCATGCTTTGACATGCTTCCAAGTTGAAGCTCTTGAGGGAGGATGGTAATGTTAGTACCATCTGTGTATTTAACTTAGGACAGTTTTCAATATCCAGCTTCTGCAAACAAGAAAAACCATGGAGCTTATCACCTGGCAAGGACGTCAGCTCCTCACCATTCCAAATCCGAATTTCCTTCACAACAGGTAGATAAGCAGGCGTCAGGAATTCATCAAGGCTCAACAATTTCGTGCAGCTGGTAATATATAGAAAATCAAGGGATGAGAATGCTCCAATGTTGTTGCTGCTGCTTGCTTCAGAGACCCCAACTGATACAAGAGAGGCGCATCGGTTCATTTTTAGATACTTAAGGGATGGTAAATTGCTACTCCAGACTTCCAAGGGAATATATGTTAACCATTCGCAAAATATTTCCAAGTGGGCGAGGAAATTGAGGTTCTGAAAGGACCTCACAAATTGATTCGTGAAATACCCAACGTTCTGTAGGTAAATCCTTCTAAGAGAAGTGGGGAAGGCTACAAAACTTTGCCAATTGATTTTAGGACAATCTGTGATCTTCAAAATTTCAAGCCGGTGAAGATTGTCTGCCTGGTCTGGATCACATATGTACGGGCCAAAAAATGATACACTCTGAATATTCATGCATTCATGAAAGTCCAGGAAACTTAACCTTGGCAGGAGGTTAGGACGAAGCCAACTAGGACAAGATTCACCTCCATAACGCCTTATTCTCAATTGTTGGAGATTCCAGTGAGGCAACACTTCAATCTGCTTCTCCATCATTTGTATCGCCTGATCACCAGTCCATTCTATCCAGAGTGTATTAGAGTGATCCTTGTTATAACTAAAGCGCTTTGATTTTATTTTTTGTAAGCTGATGGCATCACTGAAGCCTTCAGGGAAACTCTGAAACACACAATCCTTAGCTTCTATAGCCTTGAGAAGGTGTAGATGACAAACCGATGAAGGAAGGGTGCTGAAAGTAGGACTTCCGAGTAAACAAAGGTACCGTAGATGCTTCAAGTTGCCCATGCTCTCAGGTAACTGCCTTACTCTGGACAGCCTAAAACTCAGTACACGGACTTTAGGGAGATTCCTGAACCAACAGTCAATCACGGGATAAAAATCGTTTGCACTTTTGTACAATTCATTGCACACCAGGGATCGCAATTTTTTCTTGTTGCATAACCTCTTCAACTCTGAACAGCCAACATTTTCATTAGTGAATACTGACAGATGACGAACATTTGAAGGGATTTTATCAAGATCGCTTGCGTGTTTTATGATGAAGCATTCATACATTGAGACCAGCTGTGCCGTATCATGCATCAAATCATGAATAACATACTTATCACTCTCTTGAGTTACTCTCCGTGTGTACTTGTTATTTTGTTCAGCTGCTCTCTGAAAGAATGATCCTTTTACAAGCTCATCAAAACACAAGGATGCCTCTTGAGGTTCCACATATCCTTGTGCTATCCAAATATCTGATAAAAACATTTTATCAAATTGGTGATCTTTGGGATACATTGCACAAATTGAGAAGCACTTCTTCAATAATGGTGGTAGGTACATATAACTCAATCTAAGGGCTGGCAAAATGTCAGCCACATCTTGTTCTAATTGCCACAACTCACTTGTCAATATAGATTCCCAATGTGTTGTGCTTAGGTCCCTTTGCAACAAGCGTCCAAGAGTTTTGGCAGCCAAGGGAGAACCCTTCAACTTAGGAAGTATGTCTTTTCCAATGCACTCCAACTCTAGGTCGTTGCAACTCCTATTGGATCCGAATGCACAAAATTTGAAGAACTCCCAGAAAATAGCATCTTGCAAGCCCTCCAACTCAAAGCTCTTCATGCCAGTGCTGACTAGATTAGCAACCTCAAAAAATCTAGTGGTGACCAAAATCATACTTCCTTGAAGAGCATTTCTCAAAGGTACGCAAAATTTGTCCCACTCCGCGCCACCATTTCTCAATGCATCACCCCACATGTCATCAAGGACAAGTAACAACTTCTTAGATTCCACAGAATGAGCCAGTTTTCTCACGTGGTTATTCAGATTATCAAATGTTGTATCTTGTTCCATCTGCTCCAGAATCTCTTTAATTAACCTCTTTATGTCGAAATCATCAGAAACACAAGTCCAAATTATGCAGTCAAAGTGCTCCTTCACTTTTGCATCATCGCAGATTTGTTGTGCAATAGTTGTTTTTCCGACACCCCCCATACCAAATATGGGAAGCACACACAAATCAGTCGCTCTGGCTTCATTCTCGGTCCTCCCTCTCTTGCTTGTATGTACTCCTAACTTTTGAACCAAGTGTTTCAGTTCTTTTTCACGGCCAAATATTTGTGGCACCTCAGAAAAAGCACTTATTTCTGGCCTGATTGATTTGTCAAACTTCAATGGTGCTTTATGCAATCTCAAATCCTTCGATTGATAATGGATGTGATCTAGGTTACCCTGGATTTCCTTCACTTTGTTGAAGTGGTCACAATTGTTGATACTTTTGAAGAACTCTAGAAAGGCAGCATGCATGTGTTCTTCACCTGAATTCTTGCTCTCCTCAAGCTTCAACTTGAGTGCATAATATTTGAACTCATCAAGAAAGTCCTCAGCATCATAAACTGCATCCTTGATGTGCGGGAGAAGCTCGGCTGCTGGTTTCTTATGGCTCTGCCACTCAACACGCTCAATAAGGTCAAGCATCTTGGGCATAGTTGTCTGGAGCTTCCAAATGTCGTTTTCCAAATGACGTAATTGCTCCCTTTCAGCCAGAATCTGGTGTTGCACAACTGAATTGCCTTCACCCAGCAGCTGACGTCGGGCCGCTACGATGCATGGCGTGACCCAGCCAAAAAAATCCCGACATGCATTGATGTGTGCAAATACACCAGCAACTGCCTTGAATGTTTCCATAAACAGCCCGAGGACTGCTGTGATGAATACAAACAAAATTAAGATTAATTGTGAAGAGTTTGATGAGTACAATATTGAAACCTACTACTCCATCCGTCACATAATATAAGAACTTTTCAAGCAGTAGCAATTATCTCAAGTGAGGATAGATGCAATATGAACAGATTGTACCTTCACTCTCTTGCTGGACTATGGTTTGTACAAACTGTTCTCTGTTAGAATGAGTCCGACCCAGGGATTTTATTCTGCCGAGAGAAGGTCAACTGCACTAGTTGTCTGACATGCCTTCTGCAATGACCTGGTGGTTGCCCTTGTAGCCACCTAGTTAAAAGAATTTGATGCTAACTAGTATAAGACTTAGAGCAATATGAAGTTAGATTTAACATTTAAGTGAATGGCCGAGATTAGAGAGTTCAAAAATAGACCAAAATGTCCAGTGAAATTTTGCCTTCTTTCTTTATCTGAAGTTTATATAAAGCGATTACAACTAATTTAAACCCATGAGTTAAATCTAATTAGCAAATAAAATTTTCAGTAAGAATCCCCCAATCAGCTTTCTCATGGAGACTATAAATAAATGTACGATATCATGCGGACATCCAAACAACCATTTTGACAATATTTCTTACGAAATGAGTGAACAGCATTGTTGCTATCCTTTTAAAGGCATTTTATAGAACACCATGCAGGCGGCTGCAGGGTGCCAAGAACAACTAGCCTGACGGAAAGTGACTAATAAGGTTAGGTGTTTCTTTGATCATGTCGTGTGTTTACTTATAAACCCACTCTCTTTTATTAAGGTTGCAACCGAAAATGAAAAAGGAAAAGGAAGGGCAGACGGTGGTGCCTGGAACCAAACAGGCTGTGTGCGGTCTCTCTGTTTCCTCCGCTCGAGACCTGCGAGCTGCGGCGCCGGCGGCTGTCGAATGGCTCTCTTGGGCGGAGTACTGCTACAACACCTCCTACCACTCTGCCCTGCGTGCCACACCCTTCGAGGTGGTCTACGCTCCGCCATCCATCTTGCCGTTCTAGCCTGAGACGGCCCGGACCGAGGCGGCGGCCGATCTTCTCCGTGGCAGGGATGAGATCCTTGCTGAGGTGCGCCAGCGTCTCCTCTAGCCCCAGTAGCTGTCCAAGAAGTACTACGACGCCCACCACCGCGAGGCGGATTCACGGTGGGCGACTAGGTGTGGTTGCGCCTACTTCACCGCTCCATGCAGTCACTGGACCCGCGCGCAAAGTGCAAGCTGGGTCCCTGCTATGTGTGGCCGTTTCCAGTGTTGGAGCGCATCGGCAACGTCACCTACCGCCTTCTGCTACCTTCGGGCGCTCGCATCCACGACGTTTTCCATGTTGGCTTGTTGAAGCCTTTCTGCAGCGAGCCACCGGCGGCCACGCCGGATCTTCCTCCGACCTCCAAGGGCCGTCTACTTCCCAGTCCAGCGAAGGTTTAGAAGGGCCAACAGAGCCGAGGTGCGTGGCGCTTGTTGATTCAGTGGCAGGGACTTTCGGAGGAGGACGCCACTTGGGAGCACCTCGGCGAGTTCCGCAAGCATTTTTCCGACTTTCAGCTTGTGGACGAGCTGCTTGCGCAGGCGGGGAGAGATGTTATGACCGGCATACACTATAGCCGGAGGAGGCCTCATGGCGCAGGCAGTTAGGGGCCCAACCCAAGTTATCTTATCGTGTTAGGGGCTTAGCCCAATTATTTTATTAGGAGGATTATATGAACTCAGGCTTCCTGAAGGGAGCCGGGAGACCTAAACCCTAGCCGGCGCCCCCTGCGCCCACTCTCCCTCTCGCATGCGCGACGACAGCGCCCCAGCGCCGGCGACCTCGCCTTCCTGCAGGCCAACCTCCCTTCCATCCCTATAACCTGAGAGCTCGTCCTGGTAGGGACCCGGTTCCTATCAAATGACCTGGTGGTTGCCCATGTAGCTACCTAGTTAAAATAATTTGATGTTAACTACTCCCTCTCTCCCAAAATAAGTGTCTCAACTTTATATTATCTTTACACAGAACAATATGAAGAATGTTACGTTTAACTGAATGGCCGAAGTTGTAAAATAGCCGAATGTCCAGTGCAACTTTGCTTTCTTTCTTTCTTTATCTGAAGTTTATATAAAGCGATTACAACTAATTCAAACCCATGAGTTAAATCTAATTAGTAAATAAAATTTTCAGTAAGCATCCCTCAATCAGCTTTCTCATGGACACTATAAATAAATGTACGGTATCATCCGGACATCCAAACAACCATTTTGACAATATTTCTTACGAAATGAGTCAACAGCATTGTTGCTGTCCACATTTTGTCAAACACCATGCAGGTGGCCGCAGGGTGCCAAGAACAACGAGCTTGACGGACCGTGACCAAGAAAGGTTAGGTGTTTCTTTGATCATGTCGTGTGTTTGCTTCTAATTCACTCTCTATAATTAAAGTTGCAAACGAAAATGAAAAAGAAAAAGGAAGGGGAGGCCGTGGCGCCTGGAACCAAACAGGTTGTGTGCGGTCCACTCTCCTCGAAACCTGTGAGCTGCGGCTGACGGCCGGACTAGGCACTAGTACGTACAGTAAGCAGCTAGTAATGGTGTGGTACTGTACCAGTGCAGGCAGCAGAGATGGATGACGTACCTTTTGGTCGTCTCTGATCCTGTTGCTCCGGGAGATGGATGCAGGCGCAGGATGAAGATGGCCGCCGTGGACCGAAGCAGCTGAAGCGGACATAACTCCCTTTGAAGGAGAAGGGGCCTGGCCTGACCTGGCCCTTGCCGGATGCGTGGGCGTAGAAGCCTATGTCGGAGGACGGAGTTACCTATGCCACTACGGTGGCCTACTCACCTGGAATCCTCCTACCTCTCACGAATTAACCAAGAGACATCGCAGATGTCTAGGAAAACCAGCCGGGCTATACCAGGCGCGGGAAAAACCAAGTCATCCGACTTTTTGAAATAAAATATGGCGCACGCGACGCTGTTTCGCTCAGTTGAACGATTAGTGAATCTGAACCTCTCTCGAGGAAGAGCAGCTGAACTATGCAAGTTATACACCACCAGGCCAACACTTCTGTTTCACTCGGCTTCAGTGTCTTCAGGTCGTGTTCGCCCGAGGATTGAACCGAAGGTCTCTTCCTGGCAGTAGACGAGGGCAGGGGTTGTGACCGTCATTCCCGTAGGCCATAGCTCCATTCCTGCCGACATGGCATGCAATAGAGAGGGCGGAGGCTGCGCATCAGGCGATGGTCGTTGGTCGCTGGCGACAGAGTAGGGAGAAAGGCGGCAGAGGAGTGGATCAACAACAGTCATAGAATAGGAAATGCAGATTGGATACCTTTCTCGAAACTCATTTTGGCTTAGCTCTACAGTCACCTAGAAAACGAGGCGACTGTCTTTCGTGTCTTGTGTGAACGCATTCAACTAGCAGTTTTGCATCTTATCCTTGCATATGGTTTCCTCCAAATTCTCACCAAAGCTAGTTAAATTGGAAGTCAACCGTATCTTACTGAGAGTTTGAGACCATGAATATGATATTCAAAGGGAAAATGTGTGTGTATATATGGATAGATATGTGTGGACTTGCATGCCACAGTGGGGGTCTTTATCATGCTTTGCACGTGCTTGACAAACTAGAAGCAGAATGAAAAGCATGATGGCTCACAGTTGGACTCTGTTCCTTGATTGAAACCTCAGTATCAGCATGAGCAAATATTCAAAAAACAAAAAACATGACCAAATATTTCTTGGTACCCAACAAGTCATGTGAGCAAGAAGTAGGCGCATGATGCTTCCATATGGACAATAATAGCGCATAACCACTTAATCTTGATAGCACCAAAATCTAACCTAAATGAAAAAATTGGAAGTGGCGCAACGGAAACTAGAGTGTCTTATTCAGTGGCACGCACTCTGTCTTATTGTTATCTTCCGAGTTTTATTTATTCCATATTGTAAAAATCCGTTCAAAATAAAAGTTGGTTACATTCGAAGTATATCATAATTCAAGCAAGATTCCTAACCAACAGATCTACGTGTACGTCCATATTCAAGCAAGATTCCAGACCAACAGATCTTCTCATTGTGTTTTGCACATCACTTGCTCGGGACACACACACATGTACCAAGGAAGAAAGACAAAGTCAGAAAAATGGGAGCACATGCCACTAAATAGTTCAGCACCTGGCAGAACAGAAATCCATGTGCTCAGTATAGCTACCGCTAGGGATGCAAATCAGCGGCTGATCCATCATGCTTCCTATTCAGCACTAGAAAGATCAGTTATACCTGAATTATGGTGTGTTAGTTTAATTTATACTAGCTTGGCACTTTCATGCGGGACGTTGCTCGGCGCTCTGCATACCCACCACCGCAAGAGTACATGTATAGTTGGATGCATGACAAATCCATTGGAATTATTTTGAAGACAAAAAAACACCCATTTCAACTAGGAAAATACAGTTGATAAGGAGCAAGATCCATCACATATACAACACTATACAATTTAAATCTTGAAGGATAAGATTTACAACTGCAAGGCGCTAGCTCAATTGTAGCACAATGTGGAAAGATTTATAAGCGGTTCAAAGGAAACATGAAAATGAGTGTGGCACTTATTTGCTGCCGAGACGACGAGGTACATTAGAACCATTCGACCAAAAATGCACCCACTGCTTGTATCTTGGAAGCCTCCAATAGGGGCAGATCGTTCATCACCGTTGTCTAAAGGGGTACGATGACTGAAAGTATGATGTTTTTTTCCCGGTTGTACTGTAAGCTGCAGTTGACCCTTGATCACATTTCCAGCGGCAGAATTATAGGAATGCTTTGCATGAGTATTGCAGGACTCACACACTCAAATAATTGGTACTTCTGCATGCAATGATTGGATTTGGTTTTCTCCAAATTCTCATGAAAACTAATTAGTTGAAGGTCAACTTGTCAAGCCTATCTTATTAAGAATCCGAGACCATGGATGCTATGATATTCAGGAGAACGGTTAGTGTATATATAGAAGTTAGAGAGCAAGGGACTAAGACTGGCAGAGTGTTAGTGGAAGGAGATACAAACCCACGTTAGCTGACGGTTCGCATGATGGCTCTGCAATATCAATATTAGCGTGGGCAGAAGTTTCTTGCTAACCCACAATTCGTGTGACTAGGTTCATAAGATATGTTCGCCCCAAAAAAATAAAAAGTATTCAAAAGATGTACTGTTAGAAGTAGGCTCCCACTATTTTCTGTACCATAATGACTCATATATATTTGTCATTGTGTCATAATGTAGTACCAAATGAGATCCCATTTCTGTTATGCTACTTAAATTGTATCCAAATTTCTGTATAGAGTGACTTTTAGTTTTTGTCCACTAGTTCTATTTTTCAAAAATTACCCCATTTAAAAGCTTTTTGTTAGGATCATCGTACCGTACCCCGCAGATGGCTACCATACCGACCTTCGTCTTACTTTTTTTTAGAAATGGAGGAGGACCCCCGACCTCTGCATCTGGATGATGCATACAGGCACTTTATTAATTATTCACACAAGACCCTACAAAGTCATACAGCAGTCAGACTAAAGCCACCGTCTGAGCAACATCTGTTGCTACTCCTATCCAGATGATGTAGGGATGCTGATAGTCTGGGCCTAATACCAAACAGACCTCGCAGCCAAACCTAACATCTAAGACCTGAGGTCCCAATCAGAACGCCTGCCGGGTATGGGGCACCCACCAGTCCGGCGCACTCCTCAACCAGGACGCCTGCCGAGTATGAGGCCGCCACAGCTACCTGCCATCAATCCATCTCCAGTGTTGTACTGCTGCACCTACCTTGCTTGGTCTAGCTGCCGTCGATGCCACCACAATGCCAGATATCGCCACCATCCTCCGCTCGTCCATCATCACACGCCCACCGGCGAGACCCCGCCGCTCCATGCCGCTGAGAGCCGCCGTTGTCGACGTGCCAGATGCCACGCCGCTCCTCCTTCGCGAACACCACCTGCTGCCACTGGTCCCATCCTCTCCGCCCGCAGTTCCTCTAACCGAGCATCCAAACGCCCTAGGCGGCACCTCCAAGCGTACGACACTCGCAGTGCCGCCGCCGCCCAATCGCAGGAAGATTATGGGTTTTCACCCGGGCATGGTGTCGGGGTATAGGGCAGGGACCTTGATGGCACCTGCAAGGAGGAGAACGGCGACCCTGGTCGTCGCCACCGTCGGGATGAACGGGTTACCCAGAGTTTCCTCCAGTCCGATGTCACCTCAACCAGCCCCCGCGAACGCACCGAGGCCGACGACCGCGATCGTAAGCCGTCAAGTGCAGCGGGAGAGAGCCTGCAGCGCGAAGGAGATCCACCGGCAACTCACCGCCCACGGGGTCAAGACGTCGTCCATCCACCCCCCATCCACACCGCCCGAGGCCGCTGCCCCGGCACCACCCACCGCACACATCCCGTCGAGACATGGGGGAAGATCCTCACTGACGCCACCAGGATTCACCACACCACGAAAACACCAAGCCGGGCAGGACGAGGCAAGGCCACGTCGGCCAGATCCATGCGGATCTGGCGAACCCTAGCCCACCAACCGCCAGATCAGAGGATCTGGCTCCGATCCCAGGGCCGAGGCGGCCGGATCTGACGAGCGGCGCCGTCCCAAGCGAAGGCGCGGGGCGACAACACCGGAGGCAGCGGCCGCCACAGAGGGCCGGCCTCGGCGACCACCAGGGGAGACGCGGGCGGCGGCGCCCGATGCAAGGTGGGGGACTCTCCAGAGGCCTAGGTGGGTGCGCGCGGAAGTCCCCGCCGCTGCCTACCGCCGAGCGGGCAGGCCCGACAACGGCTGCCGGCGGCGGCGGAGGAGGAGAAGGCGAGACGGGGAACCGGCGGCGGCGTAGGGTTTCGCCCCCGAGTCGCCCGAGAGCGGACCTTTATAAGGGACAGACGGAAGAACATGATCATTCCAGAGCATATGCATATACTAGCTTTGGTAAGAATTGTTGGCATTTTAGACTCACCTGCGCAAGCGTAATGACAGAAAAGACCCCCTCTTGTGGAATTTTCAAAAAAAAGAACACCTACCCGTGATGGCAAGCGGTATGTGGCCCTTTCCGGCACTACCTGCGGCAACAACACTGTTCCTCCACAGAGGACGATGCACAACATACATACGTGAAGACGATGAACAGTGCATCAATAGTGTTACTGCCACAAGTTGTGGCGACAAGAGCCACATGTTGGTTTCCGCACTTGCCGCCATGAGGCAGGTGGTCTTTTTTTTGGCAATTCTGCTCAAAGATGGCCCTTTCTGTCATTACACCCGCGCAGGTGGTCTAAACTGTCAAAAATTTATTACATCCATGCACGTGATCTAAAATGTCAAAAATTCAGAATTTTATGGCAGTTTATACGACACAGGTGTAATGACAGAAAGGACCACCTCTGAGTGAAATTAGCAAAAAAGAAGACCACCTCTCTTGTGGCGGCAAATGACACATGGCGGACGAGCGACATGACCATGACGAATTGAAAAGCATCTGAATGTCCCAGTGCACTAGGCTCTGGGCGTAGTGTTAAAGTATACCTTTTGTTCATATCACATGTAATAGGAAACTAGCACAATATCCCACCGAATATTGTATTCTGATTCGACTGAGGATTTGCTTTGATTTACCTTGATTACCAAGGCATGTACTCCTATATATTGTGAATACAAGGCAGCCCCATGTGTGGCGTGAATCACACAATCCTATTCTGTTTCTTGGTATCAGACTACATACGATCCTCCCTGATTGCCTAGCTTGCTCCCTGCCATCCTCCCTGATCGCTAGCTTGCTCCAGCCATGTCCACCGAACCCAACACCAGCTCCTCCCTCGCCTCCGCAACCCTCCCCGCCACCATGAACTCCACCAACGGCGCCCTGGTCACTGCCGTCATGCCCGCTGCTGCGTCCCCAACCGTCAACGTCGCGAGCGTCCGTACCCATGTCCCTGTGACACTGGACCTCAACGCCTCCAACTTCACCAAGTGGAGGATGCTTATCCGCGTGCTTCTCGGCAAGTACGATCTGCTCTCCCATGTCAACACCGTCACTGCCGAGACGGACCGCACCGCAGACTGGGTTCGCGAGGACTATATTGTCCGCTCGTGGCTCTATGGGTCCATCTCGGACGAGATCCTTGACATAATCATGGCAGAGGACCAGACAGCGCACGAAGCTTGGACGCTCATCACCAACCTTTTTCTCGACAATCAGATGACCCGCGCTGTTTACCTCGAGGCGGAGTTCCGTGGCCTCGTCCAGGGCGAGCTCTCCATCACCGCCTACTGCCACCGTCTGAAGGCGCACTCCGACGCCCTCAGTGACGTTGGCACCCCCATCTCCGACCAAACGCTTGTCCTCAATTGCCTTCGTGGTCTCAACCCGCGCTTCTCGGACATCACGACGATTGTCACCATGCAGAACCCTCTTCCTTCGTTCAGCCAGACGCGGTCGCTGCTGACTCTCCGCGAGACTCAGCTCACGAATTCCGTCGCGATAGGGCACCAGACGGCGCTCTATGGAGGTGCGCCTCCTCACTGCGCCAGCGGCTCCGCCTCCTCTGGTCCCCAGCGCGGACCTGACCGTGGCGACGGCGCTCGGCGCGGCGGCGACGGCCCTCGCTATGGCAACACCTCCGGGGGTGGCTCCTCTGGCGGACACCGCAACGGCGGCAACTGGAAGAAGAAGAAGGGCTCCGGCGGCGGGAACGGCGGCGGCGGCGGCCGCTCCAACTCCCACGACAGAAACCTCCAGCGCGGGGCGCCCTCGTCTGTCAGCCCCTGGGTCTGCTTCAATCCTTATACGGGGCAGGCCCAGCAGCTGTTTCAGGCGCCCCCAACAACGCGGCCCAACGCTGGTGCTGGCCTCCTCGGGCCGCGACCACCCGTCCTCCCGCCAGCCCAGGCGTTCACCTCCCTGGCCCCGTTGCACGGCCAGGCCTTCGGCAGCAATCCGCCGCCAACTCCTGCATACGGCGGCACCCCGGCATGGGACTGCTCCGCCCTCCTCGCTGCCCTGAACAACTCCGCGACTCCATCGACAGTCGGTGAGTGGGTAATGGACTCGGGAGCCACGACACACATGGCCTCCGACCCCGGTATGCTTCAACATCTCACACCTTCTCCCTCCTCCTCCGTTGTCACCGTGGGCAATGGTTCCACCTTGCCCATCTCACACACTGGACACACATATATACCTTCCTCCACTCGTTCTCTTTTCCTTCGCAACGTCTTGCTTGTCCCTCATATTGTCAAGAATTTACTTTCAGTTCGTCGCTTCACAATTGACAATCTTTGTTCTATAGAGTTTGACCCCTTCGGCTTTTCTGTGAAGGATCTTCGCACCAAGGCCGTGATTCTTCGCTGCAATAGTCTCGGAGACCTCTACATCTTCCCATCATCGGTCTTCAACCACTACGCCCATGGACTCCTCGCCACCACCTCCACCGAGCTTTGGCACCGTCGCTTAGGTCTTCCGGGACGTGACACCATGTCCCACCTTCATAAGAACTCTTTTATTTCATGTAATAAAGCAGCCACGCATATTTGCCATGCTTGTCAGCTCGGCAAACACGTGCGCTTGCCTTTCGCTAGGTCTACTTCAATAAGCGCCGAACCATTTAAGTTGATTCATTGTGATCTTTGGACTTCTCCACTTTTGAGTAATTCCGGTTTCAAGTACTACCTTGTTATCGTTGATGATTTTTCTCATTTCATGTGGACCTTTCCTCTCCGGAAAAAGTCCGATACCGCGGCGATTCTTCTTAATTTTGTTGCTTACATTCGCACCCAATTCTCACGTCCTCTTGTTGCCATGCAAGCTGACAATGGGACTGAGTTTATCAACTCCACGGTCACCTCATTTTTCTCGACTCACGGCATTCACCTCCGTTTTTCGCGCCCCTACACGTCCGCCCAAAACGGCAAGGCCGAACGTGCCATCCGCACGCTCATCGATGTCACTCACACCCTCCTATTCCAATCCTCCATGCCTCCATCCTACTGGGCCGAGGCTCTCGCCACGGCAACATATCTTGTCAACATCCACCCCTCACAATCCATTGGCTTTCAAATTCCCTACGTTCGTCTCTACGACGCCAAGCCAAACTATGCCGCTCTTCGTGTTTTTGGTTGCTTATGTTACCCCAACCAGTCCGCTACGGCCCAACATAAACTCGCCCCTCGGTCAACTGCTTGCGTCTTCTTAGGATATCCGTCTAACCACAAGGGTTTCCGTTGTCTAGATATATCTACCCGGCGAGTCATCATATCTCGCCATGTTCTATTCGACGAGACGATTTTTCCTTTCTCCTATTCTGCCCAACGCCCTACGAACCCCCTGGCCGAGCTTGATTTCCTTGTTGACTTGGCCGCTTCACAACACACACCAGCCAGCCCTGTCCTACCCAATGTGCATGTGCATGCCAACCCCTCCACACTGGTGCGAACCACACCAGCGAGTACCCCGCCAACCCACTCCCCATTAGCCCGCACCTCGCCTGGCTCTTCCATGCGCTCACCGCCTGGCTTTCCTGCGCGCCCGCAACCTGCTATGCATGCCAACCCGCAACCCGCCATGCATGCTGATCCACAACCCACCATGCATGGCGGCTCCCCATCTACTCCCACGACGGATCGGCCCATTTCTTTTCCTGGCCCGACCTTTCCTTCCACTCGCACGACGACGCCGACGCCCTCTGACTCCTCGGCGTCCACTAGTCCATCCCCGCCGGTCGTGGTGCACCGGCCCCCTTCCCCGTCCAACACTCACACCATGGTAACTCGTGCTAAACGTGGCCTCTTTCAGCCCGTTGACCGTCTTAATCTCTCTGCGACTCACTCCACTCCCTCTCCTATTCTAAAAACATACCGGGATGCACTCCATGACCCGCACTGGCGTCGTGCTATGACCGAGGAATTTGATGCTCTTGTCACTAACGGGACGTGGTCTCTTGTGCCACGTCCTCCTCGTGCTCATGTTGTTTCAGGGAAGTGGATCTTCAAACATAAATTCCACTCGGACGGCAACCTTGCCCGGTACAAGGCGCGATGGGTGGTACGAGGTTATTCTCAACAACAGGGCATTGATTTTGATGAGACATTCAGCCCTGTTGTTAAGCCTGCGACGATCCGCATCGTTCTCAGCCTTGCGGTCTCTCGGTCATGGCCAATTCACCAGCTCGACGTCAAGAATGCTTTTCTCCATGGCACTCTTGACGAGGAGGTCTACTGCCAGCAGCCTCCCGGCTTTGTTGACGCTCGCTGCCCGGACTACATGTGTCGCCTGCACAAGTCTCTTTACGGCCTTAAGCAGGCCCCACGCGCTTGGTACGAGCGGTTTGCCCTCTTTGCACATCGGCTTGGCTTTGTCGCTTCCAAGTCGGATGTGTCTCTCTTCATCTACAGGCGCGGCACCAATCTCGCTTACCTCTTATTGTATGTGGACGACATTGTCCTCACTGCATCGACGGATCAGCTCCTCCGATACCTGACACAGCAGCTCCACACAGAGTTCGCCATGACAGACCTCGGTTCTCTGTCATTCTTCCTTGGCATCTCTGTCACTCGGACATCCTCAGGCATGGTCCTCTCTCAGCGACAGTATGCCTTGGAGTTACTTCACCGCGCTGGCATGGTTGACTGTAACACCTCCGCTACTCCCATTGACACCAAGTGTAAGCTCTCGGCTCAGGATGGCCCTCTTCTCTCCGATCCCACCGAGTATCGGAGCTACGCCGGTGCCTTGCAGTATTTGACACTCACGCGACCAGACATTGCGCACGCAGTTCAGCAGGCCTGCTTATACATGCATGCACCCCGAGAGCCTCATATGCACTTGGTTAAGCGCATTCTCCGGTACATAAAGGGCACCCTCGACCTCAGCTTACACCTCTCGAGTTCCTCCTCCATAGCGCTTACAGCCTACTCTGACGCTGATTGGGCTGGGTGCCCTGATACTCGACGCTCTACGTCTGGCTACTGCGTCTATCTCGGAGATAACCTTGTCTCTTGGTCGTCTAAACGACAGACCACCGTGTCTCGCTCCAGTGCCGAGGCGGAGTACCGTGCGGTTGCTCATGTTGTTGTTGAGTGTTGTTGGATCCGTCAGCTTCTTGGTGAGCTTCATCGCCCTCTGACGTCTGCCACGGTTGTCTTCTGTGACAACATTAGTACTGTCTACATGGCCTCTAATCCGGTCCAGCATCGTCGCACCAAGCACATTGAGATTGACATCCACTTCGTTCGGGAGAAGGTGTCGCTTGGTGAGGTCCGGGTTCTTCATGTGCCATCCTCGCATCAGTATGCTGACATCATGACAAAAGGATTGCCCTCACAACTCTTCCTTGAGTTTCGCTCCAGCTTATGCTTGCTCCCCTACGACGCACAAGCTGAGGGGGGATGTTAAAGTATACCTTTTGTTCATATCACATGTAATAGGAAACTAGCACAATATCCCACCGAATATTGTATTCTGATTCGGCTGAGGATTTGCTTTGATTTACCTTGATTACCAAGGCATGTACTCCTATATATTGTGAATACAAGGCAGCCCCATGTGTGGCGTGAATCACACAATCCTATTCTGTTTCTTGTAGAAGAGGAAGTCGAGGTTGAGCAGCATGAGGAGCTAATCCGCGTGGATGAACACACATTGCGATAGTCCATGAGTTGTTGTCAGAGACGCGACTAGCTGGAGTTCCACTAGTTGTGTGCGCCGCTATGAAGTCGGATCTAGGAGATTTCCTGGAACAACTTAACTTGGAAGAACAGGAATTCGATGATCTTGTTATCGATGAGGATGATCCTGAAATCAACGAAAGCGTCAGATGGCTTGCCCTAGCTAGGGTTCACACGGACAAGTCCTTCAGCCAGACTGCTTTCTACAAGGAGATGCGCGCGGCGTGGAACATAGCCCAGCCGGTTAGGTTTCGACCGGTTGGACCAAATCTGTTCGTCGTTCAAGCCTCCTGTCTTGGAGATTGGGAGCGCATGCTTGATCAAGGACCATGGCTGTTTCGGAATATGCTCGTGTTGATGTGCCCATATGATGGTTTTACCAAGGCAGAGGAGGTACCTATGACCTTCATGCCAATCTGGCTTCAAATTCACAAGCTTCCTGAAGGTTTTTGCAAGGAGAAGATTGTGCAACATCTACTCCGGAACTCGGGTAAGATCTTGGAGATGAGGCTAAACGGAAACACTAGAGGGGATTATGTCAGGATAAGAATACACCATGACATTCGCCAGCCTCTAACAAAATTTGTTAGCATTGTTCGAGGCCATGAAAGGCAAGTGTTCCTGGTGCGTTATGAGAAATTGGCCAGATTTTGCAGCATCTGCGGCTTAATTGGCCATGAGTACAAAGAATGTGGCAATGGCATTTATGAGGAAAAGGATAAGAAATACGGGGTGTGGTTGTATGCTGATGGCCCTAATAGACAACGTCAGGAGGAAAATCCGGTGCGAGGAGGGGCAAGGCAGTATGATGCTACACCCCAGCAGACTAAGGCTGGCATGGGGGCGGTTGACCCTGATATTCTAGATACAGCTACAAGTCCCTCAAAGTCTGGCCATACTTCCATGCAGGTGGATCCGGCGGCCAGGAAAAGGTTAGCTATGGATGGTGTGAACTCTGATGAGGTGCTTGGTGCCCAGAAATCAAAGGAGGATGTTCCTGCGCTGACCCTTGGTAAGGGAGAGGATGATGGGACCAATTCACCTAGCAGTAGTAGTGGAAGCAAGCGAGCAAAAACTAGTTTAGACGGTGCAGCGGGCGAGAAATCGGCGGCCTCCTTGAGGGACGACCGCCGGGCACAATGAGTCTGTTATGTTGGAACTGCCGGGGGGACTGCCAGACAGTTCGCGAGGTTTTGGCCCTCTCTAAAGCCAATTCCCCGGGGCTCATTTTCTTATCTGAAACTAGACAAGCCTCAAATAAAATGGAGCGACTTAAGTGCAGACTACAGATGAAAGGTTTTGCGGGAGTATCAAGTCAGGGTCTTAGTGGAGGCCTTGCTCTTTACTGGGATGAGAGTTTGCAAGTTACAGTTCTTGATGCATGTGCACGGTATATAGACGTGCGGATAGTGGATGCTGCGAATGATAAATCTTGGAGGACAACCTTCGTGTATGGCGAGCCGAGAGTGCAGAATCGGCATCGTACGTGGAGTGCTCTATCTGATCTTAGGGCAGTTTCTGTTGAACCGTGGTTAGTGTGTGGAGATTTTAATGAAGCTATGTGGCAACATGAGCACTTTTCTCAATCATAACGGTCTGAAAGTCTGTTAGCATGTGAATTGTGGGATCTTGGTTTTAGTGGCGTTCCTTTCACATACGATAACGGCCAGTTTGGAGAAAGGAACGTACGGGTCCGTCTTGACATGGCTTGTGCGAACAAGGCATGGAGGGACTTGTTCCCCCTCACGCAGGTGATTCATCTTGCTACTTCCTGCTCGGATCATGCGCCGGTACTAGTACATGTATCTTCATCACCACCAAGAACTAGGCCGACATCTCGATATGAGATCATGTGGGGGAGACATCCGGGCCTCTCCTCGGTTGTGGCAGAACGCTGGGAGCGGAGCCGGCTGGCGGGAAACCTCGGTGCGGTCCGTGACGCACTGAAAGAGATGATGAACAAGCTGCGATCTTGGAGCAAAGAGAAGTTTGGGCATGTCATATCTGAACTGGAAAAGCTTCATCACCTACAGCTTCATGACGCTGACAGAAACCTGATAAAACAGAAGATGCATCAACTAGATGAACTCCTCTATAGGGAGGAAATGCTTTGGCTTCAGAGATCTCGAATAACATGGTTGAAGGAGGGAGAACGAAATACGACATATCTCCACCGGCGCATAGTGTGGCGGGCTAGGCGGAACTATATCCAACGTCTACGGCGTGCGGATGGTACATGGTGTTCTGTCCCGACGGATATGCAGCGAATGGCTACGTCGTATTTCAAGGAGGTGTATACAAAGGACCCAACCTTGACGCCGGAGGTCGTTTTGGAGAGTATTAATTGCAAGAAGGTAACCCAAGGTATGAACGATATACTATGTGCTCCGTTCTCGGAGGAGGAGGTGTCCGATGCTTTATTTCAGATCGGTCCCCTCAAAGCGCCAGGGACGGATGGTCTCCTGGCGAGATTTTTTCAACGAAATTGGGCAGTGTTGAAAGCTGAAATTACAGCTGCTGTGCTGGAGTTCTTTAGGTCAGGTGCTATGCCAGACAGTGTCAATGATACGACTATTGTTCTTATTCTGAAAATCCCTTTCCCCAAGGAACTTAAGGACTTTAGACCGATAAGCCTATGCAATGTCATTTATAAGATCGTTTCAAAATGTTTGGTGAATAGGCTAAGGCCAATGCTGGCGGAGTTAATATCGGAGAATCAGAGTGCTTTTGTCCCCGGAAGACTTATTTCAGATAACTCTATAATTGTGTTTGAATGCATTCATCATATACAGTCGCTGAAACAAAACAGGCCAGCGGCGTGTGCTTACAAGCTTTATGTGTCAAAGGCATATGAACGTGTCGATTGGGATTTTTTGGAAAATGCACTTCGCAAATGGGGATTCGCTGAACAGTGGATATTGTGGATTATGGTGTGTGTCAGATCAGTAAAATACTCTGTCAAATTCAATGGACAATTGCTGGAGAGTTTCTTTCCTTCAAGAGGACTAAGGCAAGGTGACCCTTTATCACCGTTTTTGTTTCTCTTCGTTTCTGATGCTCTTTCTGCTTTATTGTCAAAGTCAGTGGCTGAAGGTGCCTTAAAGGGGGTAGCAATTTGTCGAGGGGCACCAGTTATATCCCACCTGCTTTTTGCGGATGATACTATGCTGCTATTTGAGGCTTCCGGCCAGCAGGCGCACATTGTCAAGGGGCTGTTGAACACTTATACCTCAGCTACGGGTCAACTCATTAACCCAGAGAAGTGTTCCATCCTTTTCTCAGACAACTGCTCTGCTGTGGTGGTAGATGATGTCAAGAGTATCCTGGAAATTAAGCAGCAAGTGTTCGAACCTAAGTATCTCGGCCTTCCTGTTCCGGAAGGAAGAGTGCACAAGGGACAATTTGAATCCCTACAAGAAAGGTTGAGGAAGAGATTAATTGATTGGAGTGAACAATATGTCTCAATGGGCAACAAAGAAATCTTGATCAAGGCAGTAGCGCAAGCAATACCTACATATGTTATGAGTGTATTTCGGCTACCGGCCTCTGTGTGTGATGACTTAACACGTATGATGAGACAGTATTGGTGGGGAGTAGAGAATGGAAAGAGGAAAATGGCCTGGCTCAGCTGGGAGAAAATGATCTTACCCAAGGATATGGGGGGCATGGGTTTTAGAGATATGAGGGCGTTTAACCGGGCGCTTCTTGCAAAACAAGCCTGGAGGTTGCTTGAAAGTCCTGATAGTTTATGTGCTCGTTTGCTATGAGCTAAATATTATCCCAATGGGAATCTGCTTGATACAGTCTTCCCTTCTGGTTCGTCTGCTGTATGGAAGGGAATCATGTACGGTCTCGATCTTTTGAAGAAAGGGCTCATATGGCGTGTGGGCGATGGTTCACTAATCAGAATGTGGAGGGACCCATGGATCCCGAGGAGAGATGACTTCAAGCCAATCACTCCAAAAGGAAATTGTAGATACAATTGGGTAGCGGACTTCCTTGATGAATCAGGTGCATGGAATATGGAGATGCTACGGCAATACTTCTGGGATATGGACGTCCAGGAGATAGTGAAGATCAGGACGTCACCAAGGCAAGGTCAGGACTTCCTGGCATGGTTTCCAGAAAAGAGTGGAGTGTTCATGGTCAAGAGTGCGTATCATTTGGCAGCTGAGAGCCATGTGGAACACGCTGCAGGCTCATCTAGCAATAACCCGAGTGGCCACAGGTCCATATGGAGACGCGTATGGGATGCTCGGGTTCCACTCAAAATGAGAATAATGGCGTGGAAGGCCGTGTCAGGTGCTCTAGCAATGAACCACTGTAAGAAATATAGGCATATCTCAACTCGAGATACTTGCCCGCTCTGTGGTACAGAAAAGGAGACCAGTTTCCATGCGCTGGTCACCTGTGATTATGCTCGAGCAGTATGGACGCAAATGCGGTCAGTTTGGAACCTTCCTGATCATCAACTGCTTCGAGACACGGGAAAGGAGTGGCTCCTGAATATTCTTATGAATTGTACTGATGAAATGCGGGATTGCACTATCATGTTAATTTGGAGGATCTGGTTGTTGCGGTCGGACATGGCGCATGGCAAAGATGTTCCGACCCCGACGGTGACGGCTGAGTACCTCGAGAGTTACATGCACTCACTACACTTGGTGAGAAAGTACTCGACGGAGGAGATTATCAAGGGGAAGATGGTGGTACACAACGAGGATCCGGTCAGGCCGCATGGTGAGACACCGCGGCTGCCATGGCCGCGACCGGCAGAAGGCCAAGCTGCACTTTCGGTCGACGGGTCGTTTTCTTCATCGGATGGGTCTGCAGCAGCGGGCATGATACTAAGAAGATACGATGGTACGGTAATCTTTGCCGCATATCGATGTATCTTCAATTGCAATGATGAGCTGGAGGCGGAGCTACATGCAATAATGCAAGGAATGGCACTATCAATCCAGCATTGTGATCTTCCCATCATCGTCCAATCCGACTCCTCTCAGGCTCTGTCAGCTCTGACAGGGGAAGCTCTGACAGGGGAGAGCCTTTCCCGCTCGGCTTATGGTCACTTAGTAGCTGAGATTCGTTATCTCATGGGTGAAAGAGAGTTTATTTCTTCGAAAATTAAACGAGAGCAGAATATGGTAGCAGATCGTTTGGCTATGTATAGCCGTACAGAAAGTACTACAGCTGTATAGCATGGACGGGGACCTCCGTCTGTAGAGGAGCTCTTGTCACTTAATTGTAACTCTATGTTTATGGAATAAAACTCTTTTACCATCGCAAAAAAAAGTTGTGTGCGCCCAGGTTGCTGATGCAACTGTTCACGGCGCGCGCGCCTGCCACCCTATCGCCACTAGGACACGTTGCTGCTTCGCCGCGACGCTGTCGTGGTCTACCATCACCACAAGGTCCCTAGTGAAGCCCGACTGCTAGATGCTCTGTGCCACCGCGATGGTGCCACACATGTAAGCGTCCGGCGAGTGCAGCACCGTCGTCGTGTACGCCACCTGGCCACCGTGCATGTCATGGAGCACCCGGTCGTCGTCGCTGTGCTCCGATATAGGGCAAAAGTGGCGGGCGTGGAGTGGTGCGACTGGTGTTGGACGAGCTGGTGCATCGGGTATGCGCGTGAATGCCACCTCGCCCGGTTGTTGTGGCGATGCTTCGTGTCCCGCGCGTCGTGCTTGCTGCTTGCCTCCGGCATGAGCGGGGCTCCCACTGCTAAGAAAAAGCCTATACACATAATCTTACCATTAGCACATTTTAAAATAAGGCGCTGCTGCTATATAGCAGTAGCGCGCTTCAAAAGAACTCGCTGCTGAAATAAAAATAGCCGTAGCGTGCCTCCTGTAAGCCGCGCTACTGCTATAATTGCTACGGCCCCGCTGCGAAGCTAGTTCCAGTAGCAGCGCGTTAGTACGAAGAGCGTTACTGCTACAGATCATAGCAGTAGCGCCTTGCTCTAAGACCCGCTATTGCTAACTTTACTACAAAAATTTAGTCCCACCTCACTCCGGAAATAGGGTTTCTACCACCTTAAATATGTTACTTTTCAAACTATCATAAACACTTGGTCTTCATTGAACTCTATGTGTAGAATTTGTGGCCGCAATATGTGACAAATCAGATTGTACACAAAAAGATCATTGATGATCAATGTATTTTTTATGTTTATATTTACATGCTGACACATAGCAGTAGCACGTTCTGAGTGAAAGGCGCTACTGCTAGGTCGTTTAGCAGTAGCGCCTTTCCCTATAGCGCGCTACTGCTAAGCCATTCTATCTTCCACCCCTCACTCTCCTCTCTCTGATCCACTCACACTCACGCTCACTCGATCTCCCCCCTCAACCCGCCCCCCCCCCCCCCCCCCGCGCCGGTCCTCCCCCGCCGGCCGCCCTCTCCCCACCGGCCGCCGTCGCGTACCCCTCCTCCCTCCGCGCTGCCATCACCTCCTCCTCCTCGTTGGACTCGGTACCGCCCTCCTTCTCCGTCCTCCCTCTACTCCTCCGTCCGCCGCCGGCAGGCCCCTCCTCGCTCCGCCTTCCTCCTCCGTCCTACTCTATCCTCCCTCCTCCAGTCGCCCCTCCTTCTCCCTCCTCCCTCCTCCATCCACAACCCCTCCTCCTTGCTACATTTTGATTTAGTAGGCTAGTTCATATGCAACATTTTGATTTAGTTGATATGATTTAGTTGATTTAGTAGGCTAGTTGATTTAGTTGATTTAGAACATTTTGATTTAGTAGGGTAGTTGATATAGTAGGCTAGTTGATTTAGTTGATTTATTAGGCTAGTTGATTTAGTTGATTTATAGAACATTTTGATTTAGTTGATTTAGTACGCTAGTTGATAGCTCTGAAGATTTGGCACGACCTAACTAGATGCTTGGAAAGAAATGCACCATTTTATTGTTATTTTTTGGCAAAATGTAGGTGCCAATTTAGTTAAATTTTCCACTTGTTTTTTTAATATTTTACCTTAGGCAATAGCGGCCAAATTAGATGAAATGTCTTGGTAGGTGGTACCCTGATTTGGTAGATATTTGTGAAAAGTTTTTTCGGCAATAGGTGCCACTGAAATGCTTTGGTAGGTGGTACCTTGTCATCTTATATGTTACTAGATCTTAGGATTATAATTGTCCATCAAATTTCTTCTTGCGGAAGAATCTCTTCATCTAGAGATATCGGTGATATATACACAAAATTTGGTATTTGCCTGCTAGCTGTTGGTTCTATTCTAGAAGGTGTTAGTAAGCTATGAAAATATAAGTGAAGAAGAACCAAAATATCACATGCTACTGTTTTTCTTTCCTGTGAAGTGGATCGTTAATCCTTTGGTCATATTGCTTTAGGAAAACGGCACCACCACCACCACCACCATGTCGACTGTGCAAGTCAAGGTGCGACAGCAGCCTTGCAACTGGCAAGCTGTTCGGCATCTACTTCCAGCCATGTTTTCGTCATGCGGCGGTAAGAAATTATATGAAATGTGTAACAACTATTTTATTTTTAGTGTTGGCATTACTGCATTGTGTCATTTTGTTTTTTTACACAGATCGTCCCATGCAATGTGAGGTTAAAATTCAACAAGCTGACAGGAGACACTGTGACATTTGAGGCTCCTAGGGGGCCGTACACTATGGAGGTCGAGAAAGGACGCAATATGTCGCAGATTGGAGATGGATGGGGCTGTTTATTACCCGCATGCGTCTTACTGGTGGTGAGTTGATCAGCTTCTACTTCAGAGCAGAAAGACCCAAGCTGGCTGTCATTTATATCAACCTGGTGGAAGATGATGAAGATGACGAAGATGATGAAGATAATGAGGACCCACTCGATGAAGATGATGAGGACCCACTTCATGAAGCCATCGTAGCTCAAAGAATGAGGCTGAGCGAGGAGGAGGTGCACAACCTATGGGACATAATTCCGTCACGTGATGACTTTGTCGGGGTGCCATTCGTGACCCGCCTGACAAGTACGACGGTCGATCGGCATGGTATGATATGTTATACTTACAAATGCAAATTATCCGATGATATGCTGTGTGGAATCTAGTCCATGATATGCTTTAGTGTAGAGTCTGATCACATGTTTATTAGTGCAGAATCCAAGAAACTATTAATAGTGTAAATAACACATATATACTTATTAGTAGAATCCATGCTTAGTACAAATGTGTAGTACTATGTTTTTTGATAGTGTAGAAATCTATACTACATAGAAATATATTTGCAAGAGTATTTGCGAGGCTATTTATTAATTGATATGTTTTTCTTATTCTGAAGTTGCCAAAGAGCCTATCTGTGAGATGTGGTATCAAGCCTGATGAAGAAGGCCCAGTTGAACTACGCCTTACCGCAAGGGGCTCCGTCATCACCTGTACTTACCGCATGGACACGGACGGTCGCACACACTTAAAGTCGGTTGGTTGGAAGAGATTCCTCGTTGGCAAGAATCTTCGTGTTGGACATGCCATCCTAATTACTATGAGGAACACCCACCGCACAGGCTTGAGGATGATGATCGTCGTTGATATCATCTAGAACTACATATTGGGGCAGCAATCAGTACTATCTGTCTACTATCTGGTTAATCTCGGGTGTCTACTATGAGTTTCATGTTGGGTGCAAACAAACATTAAAGGAGCCATTATCTGTATTTTTTAACTAAAGCTATTATCTGCCTGCTATCATTGGTTTTGGGTCTATCCACATTTTGCTACCATCACTCTGGATTTGTGCATGCACTCCTTACATAATCTCACTATGTTTTATTCCTATGCATGTCAGTTATTGTACACAATGGAACTCAACATGTAGAGCAAAAGAGACGAGCCTTGTGTGGCAATAAAATTTCATGCAGACGTCGCTCCATGGTGGGCGCAAAGGCAGCCCCCCTCCACCCATTTCGGATCGTAATCAAGAGGAAGATAACTGTTCTGAGGGGGATTCATAAGCAGAAGACCACTCCTATTTACCCCATGAGGTCTTCGCTCTAACTTGACATGCTGATGTTGGTAATATCATGCATATGATGCCTTGCATTGCTTACTGTATACATCAAAGATGTCATCTGCTTAGTTTAGACATGCTTTTGTCAATGCCATATGTTTAGTTTCTTTATCGTATATGTGAATCATGCAATGCATCTTGTTTAGCCAGACATCATATATGTGAATTTTGCAATGCCACCCTGGTTAGCTAGTCATCTTACATTTCTTCTGGCGGGCAAGGCGAGTCGCAGCACAGGGAGAGCTAGGGGCGCGTGACCAGGACGGCAAAACCGCAGGGAGGAACAGAGGGTCCAGCAGCCAGGAGGTTTCGAAAAAGAAACGCCCCGCCGACGGGATGCGGGTAGAGACGGAGACAACCAGGGGGACGTGGTCAGAAGTGATTCTGGGGCGAGAAGCAAGCGTGGAGTCCCGGAAGAGGGAGTCCCAGGCTGTGTCGACAAAAGCCCGGTCGAGCCGGGCGAGAGTGGGAGGATCACGTTTATTAGACCAAGTGTACAAGCGATCAGTGAGAGGGAGTTCCAGCCATGCCAAGGCATTGATCATGGCGTTGAAAGTGGACGCGCGGCTAGCGTCAAAGCGTCAAAACGATCATTGTTCTTCTCCCTAGGCAGGCGGATGAGATTGAAGTCCCCCACGATCAGCCTTGCCCCATCAATGGCTGGCGACAAGGAGAGCATATCATCGACAAAGGTCGCAGTAAGAGAGTGGTCAGCCGGGGCATAGACGTTAGTTAGGGAGAAGGAGAGGTCGGAGACCGTGGAGGCAAGCTTAGTGGTAAGAGAAAAACACGACCGAGCGCAACTGACAAGGGACAGCTTACGGGGATCCCAAGCCGTGATCACTCCCCCTCGAGACCCATCGGCATCCTTAGTGACAAACTCAGAGAGATAGGGGGGGGGGGAGGAAGGACTGAGCTTTGAACACATCAAGAGCCGCGAGCTTGGATTCTTGGAGACACACCACAGTGGGGGACGCGGACGAGATAGAGTTACGAACGAGATCACACTTATCAGGGTCCCCAAGGCCCTGAACATTCCAGAAAAAGAAAGACATGCATTGAACGCGACTAGCCATGGACACCAGCAGGCACCCAAGGGGGAATACAAACACACACGCTACAATGGGAGTAAGACACCACGTCACCCAACCTGACAGCGATAAGGGAAGAACGAAGAAGCAACAAGCCCCGGGCAACACAGTCGGGAGCGGAAACAACCAGGACTCTAATCATGAAGAGGAGCCGACACCGACGAAGACTTGACAGCAGCCGCCGCACGCAGCCCCGCGACGGACGCCGAGGGCAGAGGCCGCACCACCGCATCGTTGACATGGTCGCGCGCCGCCTTGTCCTGGAGACGGGAAGAGCACCCAATCAGGGCGTCCTTAAGAGCACGACGCTTGGCTGCCTTGTCCGCAATCAGAACGAACGCGCCCGTGTCAGCCAGAGCCAAACGCGTGCTGCGCCGCTCCGCCTTCTCCCCCAGCCCCGCAAGCCGCGAGCCCGCGCCAGGATCCGCTACATGGCTATCCATGCAAGGCAGGCCCACGCCCCCCGCGCCATGCAGGCTATGTCGTCGGGCAGCTCAGTGATTTGCACCGAGGAGGCAGAGCGAGGGGAGCCCCAGGCCACCACTGGGGGGCCGTCCTCCCCCACCCCACCGGCGAGCGCCCGGTGGGAGACGGCACCGGGAAGGGGAGGGGCGCCTAGGACCCGCAGGATGGAGTCAAGGGCATCGCCACAGCCCCGGCTGCCGAATCTGCCGACCGGGTGAAACGCCGGGGCCGCGATGTCGCCGTGACGGCGCCGCCCATCGGGCCGGTTGTGGGCGAAGGGGGGGAGCTGAATAAGGGCACGTACTCGCCGTTCGCGTCGAAGGAGCGAGACATGGGCCAGACCGCGGCAGGCTCGATGGAGATGGCGCGCGCCTCGAACGGCCCTCCCCACGGCCAAACGTCTCACGGGATGTTCCGTGTGCGCTCTAGCAGAACGACGACACGGATCGTGGCGAGCTCGTGACCGGAGAGGGCACGGGGGTCGATCTCCAGGACACGCCCGAACCCAGAGAAGGCCGCGGGGATGCAAGTCGGGGTCACGTACTCCGCAGGGAAGCCCGTGGCCGCCAATAGGGCGCACTGCCGAGCGCACTGCGGAACGCGCCCGTACAGCTCCTCGCGTTGACGAAAGTGTTAGGGGGCTCGATGGAGACGACGGCAAGACGGCGCGCGGCCTCGAGGTCTCCGGGAGGCATAAAAACATCCATGGCATCGGGGCGCTGGGATTCCGCCACAACGGACACCCTACTGCCCGAGGAAACCTCAGAGCCGGAGGAGGTGGAGAGGCGCGAAGAGCTATGCGGCGACGGCGGGTCGCGAGGAAGAAGCAGCTCTGGTGGCGGCGCAGGGGCCGCAGCGGCCAGGACGACCGGCTGCGGATGGCCGAGCTCAACCAGCGCATGGGGGGGGGGGAGACAGCGGTGGTGAGCGGACCACCGCGTTCAGCGAGATATCACGCGGCGACGACGGAGGGGAGCGGGCCCGCGAGCTGGACTCGCCCACCTCGAGGCGCCTCGGAGCGAGGGCCGACGGTAGAGGGTGACGAGCAGCGGAGGGGTAGGGGGTTTGGCGACGGGGGGGAGGTGGAGGGGTAGGGCGGAGTGGGGAAGCAGCACGGCTTGGCACGACGGACGGGCGAGGAGGGGCCACAGGATAAGAACGGGAGCGAGCGCGGTGGCCGGAGCGGCGGCAACGGCGGCAGCGCACCGGGTCCCGACAATCAACGACGAAGTGCCGCGTCGAGAGGCAGCGAAAACAGCCACGGAGAGAGAGCGGGGGGGGGGGGGGGGAGGGCGCGACTGCGGGCGGGGGGCAGGGGCAGAAGGGGATAACAGCGCGAAGCGATATGGGCTCTTGTCCCCAGCCCCGGGAGCAGGAGAGGGCGAGTTAAGGCCGAGGGCCCCCACATCCAACGCGCCAATTAACGTGTCATATCTGGATAGGATGGGCGACGCGGCGCGGACCAGCTCCACCCCCCCCCCCCCCCCCCCCCCGCAGAGACAGCCGGGCTACTCGCTCCCCCCCCCCCCCCAGCGACCGGATTAATGGAACCCAGCATGGCTTCAGCGGGGACGGGGCAATCCGGGGGCGAAACGTGGCACGCGATGGGACGGGGCAGAAGAGCGGGAAGGCATGACCTAGGTGGAGGCAAGCGGCTACGAGCCGAAAGGCTATGGCGGCGCCCATGCGCATTAACCGAGCGCTTGAAAGCGGCAGGTGGGGCGGACGCGTGGGACTCGAGGGCGATCGAAGCCAACGCGCGCGCCTCGGCCACCGACAGACACAGCTTGAGCTGCACCGCCGCCGACGCGCCGACGCGGGACTCGACCATGAGCTTGGCGACGGCCTCGCTAGCCACTTGGATGGAGAAAATCTGGGGCTCCGTCTGCACCGCCACAAGGCAAGCGGGGCGCACGCAGAAGAGGATCGAGGCAAGGGTGGATAGAGAGACAGCGGAAAGAGGGGGCCCCGTCGCGGGGACGACCACCCACACCATCCCGGGACTGAGAGGCGAGCCAGGACGAGGGTCGAAGACGACACTGCACCGAAGGGAGGAGAAAACACGGTCTTGGAAGGCTTTACCTGGACGAGGCACGACGCGGAAAGCTCTCCCCGAAGCGTGGGACTTCTTGCCGCTGTCAGAACCGCCAGGTCGACGGCCAAAAGCTGGAACAGACGGCGCGGTGGGCAGCAAGGGGTGGGTGGGTGGGGGGGGGGGGGGTGAGTGGCGGCGGGCGGGGTTGAGGTGGGCGGGGCGGCGGTGGGGCGTCGGCGGGATCGCCTGGCCTATCGCCAGAGCTCACGCCCACCCCCTGCATGCAAATAATCTTCGTTGGTCACTCTCGATGAACCACTTTAAATGCCAAGCTAGGGGACCGATGACTACAGATAAATCTGAGCTGTTTCTGTCTCGTTTCAATTTCTCATAACCTATAACGCGGCGGCTTAAACGTCCACATGGTGGCTTAAACGTCCACGCGACGTTAACCATAGATCAGGTTTAAGTCTATAGCCTTGCGTCGTTCCGACAGCATATGAGCTAAATAATATTAAATTCAGGCAAAGCGCATAAAGAAATCAAATTTGATGTCTAGCTCTTCTGCCAATCTTCAGACTGCTCGGTAGGAAAAAATATGGATACAACCAAATTGTTACCAACTATAATGTTATTCAGCATGTAGTAAACAAGGGAGCTTTTGGCGGAAAGCCGGAAACAAACTAGGGAAAAAAACAAACTAGGGAGAGGACTGGTTGACAAAATTTGAAGGAAGTTACAAACACTGATATGTGTATAGCTCTCAAGTCCTCAACTTAATATATTACTAGTACAACCATTTCCATCAAGATGAATGTGCTTAAGCCACAACGAATGCACTATCTTTAGGACAACATTTACATTTACACGTCATCAGGTCTGCAGTCTGAAACTCTGTCCTCATGCATGTTAGAACATTGGAACTCTCAAGTGTGAAACGCTGTCCTCATGTATGTTCATGGCATCAGTCTGAACATGGACCCTTCATATTCCAGTAGCAGCATCTGCTGCAGAGATATGACTCTCTGTAAAGCCATAATACAATTGCTTTGCTTCACAAACATCACCTCAGTTTCTCGATTTTGGCTACATTCCCAGAATCGTACGTTATGCATGCCATATGTTCTCAACAGATAAAAATAGTTGGTCACAACAAGTTCAGAGTTCAGACACTCTATGTAAACTGGGCCGGAACTGATCAGTAGTAATCAGCATATATATGGATTGCACATCGATGGAAGAAGCAGCCAGGGGATATACCTAGTACTGGTATTGACACATCATTGCATCTGTCTTGACTTGCAAAAGATGAAAGTACTTATTCTCCTTTATTTGAATCATATCATCTGGGCATAACATCAGAGTTGCCGCCTGTATATTAAATAGAGTCATAAAATCAATCAAAATTTCTTTTCTGGATAGTAGATTCATGAAACGGAACTTAACTAATATGATTAATCACATAACTGAATCTAACATTGTTTTTTCCAGACTTGCTTTGAGAAATAAGTTTGTATCCCTTATGGAGAACTGTACATATCAGGAAGCTAGCTATTTCAGTAATCGGACTTTTCTCGAACTGGTAATAAACTTGATAGCAAGGTGCACTCAACATTTAGTACTATGTTAAATACTCCCTCCATTCACAAATATAAGATGCTTTAACTTTTTCTGATTCATATGTATATAGATACATCTTATTATGTTTGTTCACTTATTTCAGTCTTTATGTAGTCCATATTGAAATATCCAAAACATTTATTATAATTGCAAACGGAGGGAGTAATATTTTGAGAAAATGTGATAAGCACTGAAGAGAACCTTTGAGTGCTCGTAGAGCAAAACCTAGTAAAGTACTGCAATGATTGGGGGAAAGAAACATGCAGCCAATTTCATAAGAATGCCATCTTCTGCAAAATGATTCATCTTTCAGTTTCATACTTGTACACATGTTTCATACAGAACTGATATAGCTTACTTTTTTTTTTCTCAAACACTTGCCTATAGCCTAAATTAATCAACAACGTCACCAAAGCTTCACTATCCTCAATATCAGTTAGTGCAAGGAAGATGCGAGCAATCGACATAGTATATATGAATAAAATGTTGATGAGATACAATAATGGAGAAATATTATCATTTGATCAAATGTACCCAAAAATATGTAACAAAATTCTTTTATGAAAAAAATTGTTGATGAGCTACAATAATGGAGAAATATTATTATTGGATCGAATATGTAACAAAATTCTTTTATAAAAAGGTATCACTATTGTTTTCCTTTTAATAAATTTTCTTTTCAAAACAATTATATCCTTCACAATGAATATTGTCCCGTTACAATATGTTCATATATTTTCTTTAGAAAAGGAGGATGCACCCCCGGCCTCTGCATCTGGACGATGCATACAGCAACTTTATTAATTATTAAGCACAAAAGACCTTACAAAGTGGTACATCAGTAAGCCTGAAGCCACCATCTAGGCAACATCTGTCGCTAATCCTACCCCCTTGATGTAGTGGTGCCGAATGTCCGAGCCTAATACCAAACAGACATCGCACCAAATCCTAACATCTAATTCCGGATGCCCCATCCTAGCCACATACCGGGACTGGGTCACACGCCGGTCCGGCGCACTCACCGAGGCTGCCGCCGCCTTCTTTCACCTATCCATCTCCAGAGCAGGTACTGACGCACAGACCTTACCAGGCCTGCCGTCGACGCCACCATGGCGCCAGACAGCTCGACCACCCTGCGCTCGTCCATCCAGCCGCATCCGTCGTGGATATGCAGCTGCACCATGCTGCCACCACTCGTCGTCAATGACGCGGTAGATACAACGCCGCACCACCTGGCAACCTCCACACCATCGCCGCTGCTGGAGCTACTCGGATCCCACCATCCACAACATCTCTCCCCCGAACAGCAGTTCCTCCCAAAACGGCGCCTCCATGGAGGATACGACGCGCATGACGCCGCCGCCGCCCAATCCAGACTGAATTTTGGACTTTCGTCCGGGAGGGGTTCGGGGGTGGATAGGGGGGACCTCGGCTTCGCCTCCAGGAAGGGTAACGGCGTCAAGTGACGTCGCCGATGCCGGGCCGAACACGCCAACCAAAGTTTCCTCCGGTCCCCATCTTATGCCACCAAACCTTCGTGTACTCCGGATCCGGCAAGCCACGATCCGAAACCTGCGAAGATGAAAGAGCCATGGGGCTCAATCCACCAGAAAGGAGGATCGAGAAGAACTCCTTGTAGATCTCCAGACGCCGAATCCAACGATCCGACGTGGCCAGCGACGATCATCACCACCCCGCGGCGGCCTACGGAGTTCGAAGAAAAGATCCAGATGGATCCGATCTGGATCCGGCGGCACCTGCGACCACCGGTCAGGCCAACGCAGCCACCACCTCACGACACGCAGGTCGCCACCGCCGCGCCGCGCACGACGCCGATGGGAGACCCGCCCGCAGCGCCGCCGGACCCCATGTTCGCCCGGCGTTCCTCTGGATCCCGCTGTCCCGCGCCAGCCAAGACGGAGAGCAGGTACAATATGTTCATATATTATCATATATGTTGACCCCCGTTACAATATGTTCATATATGATAAAATAGAAAACTTTTCAATGTGAAGGCTCCGGCAAACAAGAAAGACTCTCAGCTCTACCAAAAGGATTTAGTAGCCTAAACCTTCAAGGTAGAATATAGGAGCTTTGTTTTGCGAAGATGTAAAGATACCAAGCATATAGCTGGTCACGTATATAACGAGACAGAAAAATGCTAATGCATAATGCAACCGTCTTTGCTGGTGACAAGAATGCGTACCAATTTCCTCGTCGAAGAGGCTGTCTTACTTCTGTCAGCTCTGGGCAATCAAGAATACACACGGACTCTACCTGAGCAACTGCTACTGAACCACCTATGGATCTGAGGATTGAACAGTGTGCTATTTTCAATTCCTTCAATGCTGGAGTACCCCCCAGCTGACGAATGTCGATGGACTGCATGCTTTGACATGCTTCCAAGTTGAAGCTCTTGAGGGAGGATGGTAATGTTAGTACCATCTGTGTATTTAACTTAGGACAGTTTTCAATATCCAGCTTCTGCAAACAAGAAAAACCATGGAGCTTATCACCTGGCAAGGACGTCAGCTCCTCACCATTCCAAATCCGAATTTCCTTCACAACAGGTAGATAAGCAGGCGTCAGGAATTCATCAAGGCTCAACAATTTCGTGCAGCTGGTAATATATAGAAAATCAAGGGATGAGAATGCTCCAATGTTGTTGCTGCTGCTTGCTTCAGAGACCCCAACTGATACAAGAGAGGCGCATCGGTTCATTTTTAGATACTTAAGGGATGGTAAATTGCTACTCCAGACTTCCAAGGGAATATATGTTAACCATTCGCAAAATATTTCCAAGTGGGCGAGGAAATTGAGGTTCTGAAAGGACCTCACAAATTGATTCGTGAAATACCCAACGTTCTGTAGGTAAATCCTTCTAAGAGAAGTGGGGAAGGCTACAAAACTTTGCCAATTGATTTTAGGACAATCTGTGATCTTCAAAATTTCAAGCCGGTGAAGATTGTCTGCCTGGTCTGGATCACATATGTACGGGCCAAAAAATGATACACTCTGAATATTCATGCATTCATGAAAGTCCAGGAAACTTAACCTTGGCAGGAGGTTAGGACGAAGCCAACTAGGACAAGATTCACCTCCATAACGCCTTATTCTCAATTGTTGGAGATTCCAGTGAGGCAACACTTCAATCTGCTTCTCCATCATTTGTATCGCCTGATCACCAGTCCATTCTATCCAGAGTGTATTAGAGTGATCCTTGTTATAACTAAAGCGCTTTGATTTTATTTTTTGTAAGCTGATGGCATCACTGAAGCCTTCAGGGAAACTCTGAAACACACAATCCTTAGCTTCTATAGCCTTGAGAAGGTGTAGATGACAAACCGATGAAGGAAGGGTGCTGAAAGTAGGACTTCCGAGTAAACAAAGGTACCGTAGATGCTTCAAGTTGCCCATGCTCTCAGGTAACTGCCTTACTCTGGACAGCCTAAAACTCAGTACACGGACTTTAGGGAGATTCCTGAACCAACAGTCAATCACGGGATAAAAATCGTTTGCACTTTTGTACAATTCATTGCACACCAGGGATCGCAATTTTTTCTTGTTGCATAACCTCTTCAACTCTGAACAGCCAACATTTTCATTAGTGAATACTGACAGATGACGAACATTTGAAGGGATTTTATCAAGATCGCTTGCGTGTTTTATGATGAAGCATTCATACATTGAGACCAGCTGTGCCGTATCATGCATCAAATCATGAATAACATACTTATCACTCTCTTGAGTTACTCTCCGTGTGTACTTGTTATTTTGTTCAGCTGCTCTCTGAAAGAATGATCCTTTTACAAGCTCATCAAAACACAAGGATGCCTCTTGAGGTTCCACATATCCTTGTGCTATCCAAATATCTGATAAAAACATTTTATCAAATTGGTGATCTTTGGGATACATTGCACAAATTGAGAAGCACTTCTTCAATAATGGTGGTAGGTACATATAACTCAATCTAAGGGCTGGCAAAATGTCAGCCACATCTTGTTCTAATTGCCACAACTCACTTGTCAATATAGATTCCCAATGTGTTGTGCTTAGGTCCCTTTGCAACAAGCGTCCAAGAGTTTTGGCAGCCAAGGGAGAACCCTTCAACTTAGGAAGTATGTCTTTTCCAATGCACTCCAACTCTAGGTCGTTGCAACTCCTATTGGATCCGAATGCACAAAATTTGAAGAACTCCCAGAAAATAGCATCTTGCAAGCCCTCCAACTCAAAGCTCTTCATGCCAGTGCTGACTAGATTAGCAACCTCAAAAAATCTAGTGGTGACCAAAATCATACTTCCTTGAAGAGCATTTCTCAAAGGTACGCAAAATTTGTCCCACTCCGCGCCACCATTTCTCAATGCATCACCCCACATGTCATCAAGGACAAGTAACAACTTCTTAGATTCCACAGAATGAGCCAGTTTTCTCACGTGGTTATTCAGATTATCAAATGTTGTATCTTGTTCCATCTGCTCCAGAATCTCTTTAATTAACCTCTTTATGTCGAAATCATCAGAAACACAAGTCCAAATTATGCAGTCAAAGTGCTCCTTCACTTTTGCATCATCGCAGATTTGTTGTGCAATAGTTGTTTTTCCGACACCCCCCATACCAAATATGGGAAGCACACACAAATCAGTCGCTCTGGCTTCATTCTCGGTCCTCCCTCTCTTGCTTGTATGTACTCCTAACTTTTGAACCAAGTGTTTCAGTTCTTTTTCACGGCCAAATATTTGTGGCACCTCAGAAAAAGCACTTGTTTCTGGCCTGATTGATTTGTCAAACTTCAATGGTGCTTTATGCAATCTCAAATCCTTCGATTGATAATGGATGTGATCTAGGTTACCCTGGATTTCCTTCACTTTGTTGAAGTGGTCACAATTGTTGATACTTTTGAAGAACTCTAGAAAGGCAGCATGCATGTGTTCTTCACCTGAATTCTTGCTCTCCTCAAGCTTCAACTTGAGTGCATAATATTTGAACTCATCAAGAAAGTCCTCAGCATCATAAACTGCATCCTTGATGTGCGGGAGAAGCTCGGCTGCTGGTTTCTTATGGCTCTGCCACTCAACACGCTCAATAAGGTCAAGCATCTTGGGCATAGTTGTCTGGAGCTTCCAAATGTCGTTTTCCAAATGACGTAATTGCTCCCTTTCAGCCAGAATCTGGTGTTGCACAACTGAATTGCCTTCACCCAGCAGCTGACGTCGGGCCGCTACGATGCATGGCGTGACCCAGCCAAAAAAATCCCGACATGCATTGATGTGTGCAAATACACCAGCAACTGCCTTGAATGTTTCCATAAACAGCCCGAGGACTGCTGTGATGAATACAAACAAAATTAAGATTAATTGTGAAGAGTTTGATGAGTACAATATTGAAACCTACTACTCCATCCGTCACATAATATAAGAACTTTTCAAGCAGTAGCAATTATCTCAAGTGAGGATAGATGCAATATGAACAGATTGTACCTTCACTCTCTTGCTGGACTATGGTTTGTACAAACTGTTCTCTGTTAGAATGAGTCCGACCCAGGGATTTTATTCTGCCGAGAGAAGGTCAACTGCACTAGTTGTCTGACATGCCTTCTGCAATGACCTGGTGGTTGCCCTTGTAGCCACCTAGTTAAAAGAATTTGATGCTAACTAGTATAAGACTTAGAGCAATATGAAGTTAGATTTAACATTTAAGTGAATGGCCGAGATTAGAGAGTTCAAAAATAGACCAAAATGTCCAGTGAAATTTTGCCTTCTTTCTTTATCTGAAGTTTATATAAAGCGATTACAACTAATTTAAACCCATGAGTTAAATCTAATTAGCAAATAAAATTTTCAGTAAGAATCCCCCAATCAGCTTTCTCATGGAGACTATAAATAAATGTACGATATCATGCGGACATCCAAACAACCATTTTGACAATATTTCTTACGAAATGAGTGAACAGCATTGTTGCTATCCTTTTAAAGGCATTTTATAGAACACCATGCAGGCGGCTGCAGGGTGCCAAGAACAACTAGCCTGACGGAAAGTGACTAATAAGGTTAGGTGTTTCTTTGATCATGTCGTGTGTTTACTTATAAACCCACTCTCTTTTATTAAGGTTGCAACCGAAAATGAAAAAGGAAAAGGAAGGGCAGACGGTGGTGCCTGGAACCAAACAGGTTGTGTGCGGTCTCTCTGTTTCCTCCGCTCGAGACCTGCGAGCTGCGGCGCCGGCGGCTGTCGAATGGCTCTCTTGGGCGGAGTACTGCTACAACACCTCCTACCACTCTGCCCTGCGTGCCACACCCTTCGAGGTGGTCTACGCTCCGCCATCCATCTTGCCGTTCTAGCCTGAGACGGCCCGGACCGAGGCGGCGGCCGATCTTCTCCGTGGCAGGGATGAGATCCTTGCTGAGGTGCGCCAGCGTCTCCTCTAGCCCCAGTAGCTGTCCAAGAAGTACTACGACGCCCACCACCGCGAGGCGGATTCACGGTGGGCGACTAGGTGTGGTTGCGCCTACTTCACCGCTCCATGCAGTCACTGGACCCGCGCGCAAAGTGCAAGCTGGGTCCCTGCTATGTGTGGCCGTTTCCAGTGTTGGAGCGCATCGGCAACGTCACCTACCGCCTTCTGCTACCTTCGGGCGCTCGCATCCACGACGTTTTCCATGTTGGCTTGTTGAAGCCTTTCTGCAGCGAGCCACCGGCGGCCACGCCGGATCTTCCTCCGACCTCCAAGGGCCGTCTACTTCCCAGTCCAGCGAAGGTTTTGAAGGGCCAACAGAGCCGAGGTGCGTGGCGCTTGTTGATTCAGTGGCAGGGACTTTCGGAGGAGGACGCCACTTGGGAGCACCTCGGCGAGTTCCGCAAGCATTTTTCCGACTTTCAGCTTGTGGACGAGCTGCTTGCGCAGGCGGGGAGAGATGTTATGACCGGCATACACTATAGCCGGAGGAGGCCTCATGGCGCAGGCAGTTAGGGGCCCAACCCAAGTTATCTTATCGTGTTAGGGGCTTAGCCCAATTATTTTATTAGGAGGATTATATGAACTCATGTACGGACTCGTTTTGAAATTAAGAAGAAGCAATTATATTTGCTCGGCTTCCTGAAGGGAGCCGGGAGACCTAAACCCTAGCCGGCGCCCCCTGCGCCCACTCTCCCTCTCGCATGCGCGACGACAGCGCCCCAGCGCCGGCGACCTCGCCTTCCTGCAGGCCAACCTCCCTTCCATCCCTATAACCTGAGAGCTCGTCCTGGTAGGGACCCGGTTCCTATCAAATGACCTGGTGGTTGCCCATGTAGCTACCTAGTTAAAATAATTTGATGTTAACTACTCCCTCTCTCCCAAAATAAGTGTCTCAACTTTATATTATCTTTACACAGAACAATATGAAGAATGTTACGTTTAACTGAATGGCCGAAGTTGTAAAATAGCCGAATGTCCAGTGCAACTTTGCTTTCTTTCTTTCTTTATCTGAAGTTTATATAAAGCGATTACAACTAATTCAAACCCATGAGTTAAATCTAATTAGTAAATAAAATTTTCAGTAAGCATCCCTCAATCAGCTTTCTCATGGACACTATAAATAAATGTACGGTATCATCCGGACATCCAAACAACCATTTTGACAATATTTCTTACGAAATGAGTCAACAGCATTGTTGCTGTCCACATTTTGTCAAACACCATGCAGGTGGCCGCAGGGTGCCAAGAACAACGAGCTTGACGGACCGTGACCAAGAAAGGTTAGGTGTTTCTTTGATCATGTCGTGTGTTTGCTTCTAATTCACTCTCTATAATTAAAGTTGCAAACGAAAATGAAAAAGAAAAAGGAAGGGGAGGCCGTGGCGCCTGGAACCAAACAGGTTGTGTGCGGTCCACTCTCCTCGAAACCTGTGAGCTGCGGCTGACGGCCGGACTAGGCACTAGTACGTACAGTAAGCAGCTAGTAATGGTGTGGTACTGTACCAGTGCAGGCAGCAGAGATGGATGACGTACCTTTTGGTCGTCTCTGATCCTGTTGCTCCGGGAGATGGATGCAGGCGCAGGATGAAGATGGCCGCCGTGGACCGAAGCAGCTGAAGCGGACATAACTCCCTTTGAAGGAGAAGGGGCCTGGCCTGACCTGGCCCTTGCCGGATGCGTGGGCGTAGAAGCCTATGTCGGAGGACGGAGTTACCTATGCCACTACGGTGGCCTACTCACCTGGAATCCTCCTACCTCTCACGAATTAACCAAGAGACATCGCAGATGTCTAGGAAAACCAGCCGGGCTATACCAGGCGCGGGAAAAACCAAGTCATCAGACTTTTTGAAATAAAATATGGCGCACGCGACGCTGTTTCGCTCAGTTGAACGATTAGTGAATCTGAACCTCTCTCGAGGAAGAGCAGCTGAACTATGCAAGTTATACACCACCAGGCCAACACTTCTGTTTCACTCGGCTTCAGTGTCTTCAGGTCGTGTTCGCCCGAGGATTGAACCGAAGGTCTCTTCCTGGCAGTAGACGAGGGCAGGGGTTGTGACCGTCATTCCCGTAGGCCATAGCTCCATTCCTGCCGACATGGCATGCAATAGAGAGGGCGGAGGCTGCGCATCAGGCGATGGTCGTTGGTCGCTGGCGACAGAGTAGGGAGAAAGGCGGCAGAGGAGTGGATCAACAACAGTCATAGAATAGGAAATGCAGATTGGATACCTTTCTCGAAACTCATTTTGGCTTAGCTCTACAGTCACCTAGAAAACGAGGCGACTGTCTTTCGTGTCTTGTGTGAACGCATTCAACTAGCAGTTTTGCATCTTATCCTTGCATATGGTTTCCTCCAAATTCTCACCAAAGCTAGTTAAATTGGAAGTCAACCGTATCTTACTGAGAGTTTGAGACCATGAATATGATATTCAAAGGGAAAATGTGTGTGTATATATGGATAGATATGTGTGGACTTGCATGCCACAGTGGGGGTCTTTATCATGCTTTGCACGTGCTTGACAAACTAGAAGCAGAATGAAAAGCATGATGGCTCACAGTTGGACTCTGTTCCTTGATTGAAACCTCAGTATCAGCATGAGCAAATATTCAAAAAACAAAAAACATGACCAAATATTTCTTGGTACCCAACAAGTCATGTGAGCAAGAAGTAGGCGCATGATGCTTCCATATGGACAATAATAGCGCATAACCACTTAATTTTGATAGCACCAAAATCTAACCTAAATGAAAAAATTGGAAGTGGCGCAACGGAAACTAGAGTGTCTTATTCAGTGGCACGCACTCTGTCTTATTGTTATCTTCCGAGTTTTATTTATTCCATATTGTAAAAATCCATTCAAAATAAAAGTTGGTTACATTCGAAGTATATCATAATTCAAGCAAGATTCCTAACCAACAGATCTACGTGTACGTCCATATTCAAGCAAGATTCCAGACCAACAGATCTTCTCATTGTGTTTTGCACATCACTTGCTCGGGACACACACACATGTACCAAGGAAGAAAGACAAAGTCAGAAAAATGGGAGCACATGCCACTAAATAGTTCAGCACCTGGCAGAACAGAAATCCATGTGCTCAGTATAGCTACCGCTAGGGATGCAAATCAGCGGCTGATCCATCATGCTTCCTATTCAGCACTAGAAAGATCAGTTATACCTGAATTATGGTGTGTTAGTTTAATTTATACTAGCTTGGCACTTTCATGCGGGACGTTGCTCGGCGCTCTGCATACCCACCACCGCAAGAGTACATGTATAGTTGGATGCATGACAAATCCATTGGAATTATTTTGAAGACAAAAAAACACCCATTTCAACTAGGAAAATACAGTTGATAAGGAGCAAGATCCATCACATATACAACACTATACAATTTAAATCTTGAAGGATAAGATTTACAACTGCAAGGCGCTAGCTCAATTGTAGCACAATGTGGAAAGATTTATAAGCGGTTCAAAGGAAACATGAAAATGAGTGTGGCACTTATTTGCTGCCGAGACGACGAGGTACATTAGAACCATTCGACCAAAAATGCACCCACTGCTTGTATCTTGGAAGCCTCCAATAGGGGCAGATCGTTCATCACCGTTGTCTAAAGGGGTACGATGACTGAAAGTATGATGTTTTTTTCCCGGTTGTACTGTAAGCTGCAGTTGACCCTTGATCACATTTCCAGCGGCAGAATTATAGGAATGCTTTGCATGAGTATTGCAGGACTCACACACTCAAATAATTGGTACTTCTGCATGCAATGATTGGATTTGGTTTTCTCCAAATTCTCACGAAAACTAATTAGTTGAAGGTCAACTTGTCAAGCCTATCTTATTAAGAATCCGAGACCATGGATGCTATGATATTCAGGAGAACGGTTAGTGTATATATAGAAGTTAGAGAGCAAGGGACTAAGACTGGCAGAGTGTTAGTGGAAGGAGATACAAACCCACGTTAGCTGACGGTTCGCATGATGGCTCTGCAATATCAATATTAGCGTGGGCAGAAGTTTCTTGCTAACCCACAATTCGTGTGACTAGGTTCATAAGATATGTTCGCCCCAAAAAAATAAAAAGTATTCAAAAGATGTACTGTTAGAAGTAGGCTCCCACTATTTTCTGTACCATAATGACTCATATATATTTGTCATTGTGTCATAATGTAGTACCAAATGAGATCCCATTTCTGTTATGCTACTTAAATTGTATCCAAATTTCTGTATAGAGTGACTTTTAGTTTTTGTCCACTAGTTCTATTTTTCAAAAATTACCCCATTTAAAAGCTTTTTGTTAGGATCATCGTACCGTACCCCGCAGATGGCTACCATACCGACCTTCGTCTTACTTTTTTTTAGAAATGGAGGAGGACCCCCGACCTCTGCATCTGGATGATGCATACAGGCACTTTATTAATTATTCACACAAGACCCTACAAAGTCATACAGCAGTCAGACTAAAGCCACCGTCTGAGCAACATCTGTTGCTACTCCTATCCAGATGATGTAGGGATGCTGATAGTCTGGGCCTAATACCAAACAGACCTCGCAGCCAAACCTAACATCTAAGACCTGAGGTCCCAATCAGAACGCCTGCCGGGTATGGGGCACCCACCAGTCCGGCGCACTCCTCAACCAGGACGCCTGCCGAGTATGAGGCCGCCACAGCTACCTGCCATCAATCCATCTCCAGTGTTGTACTGCTGCACCTACCTTGCTTGGTCTAGCTGTCGTCGATGCCACCACAATGCCAGATATCGCCACCATCCTCCGCTCGTCCATCATCACACGCCCACCGGCGAGACCCCGCCGCTCCATGCCGCTGAGAGCCGCCGTTGTCGACGTGCCAGATGCCACGCCGCTCCTCCTTCGCGAACACCACCTGCTGCCACTGGTCCCATCCTCTCCGCCCGCAGTTCCTCTAACCGAGCATCCAAACGCCCTAGGCGGCACCTCCAAGCGTACGACACTCGCAGTGCCGCCGCCGCCCAATCGCAGGAAGATTATGGGTTTTCACCCGGGCATGGTGTCGGGGTATAGGGCAGGGACCTTGATGGCACCTGCAAGGAGGAGAACGGCGACCCTGGTCGTCGCCACCGTCGGGATGAACGGGTTACCCAGAGTTTCCTCCGGTCCGATGTCACCTCAACCAGCCCCCGCGAATGCACCGAGGCCGACGACCGCGATCGTAAGCCGTCAAGTGCAGCGGGAGAGAGCCTGCAGCGCGAAGGAGATCCACCGGCAACTCACCGCCCACGGGGTCAAGACATCGTCCATCCACCCCCCATCCACACCGCCCGAGGCCGCTGCCCCGGCACCACCCACCGCACACATCCCGTCGAGACATGGGGGAAGATCCTCACTGACGCCACCAGGATTCACCACACCACGAAAACACCAAGCCGGGCAGGACGAGGCAAGGCCACGTCGGCCAGATCCATGCGGATCCGGCGAACCCTAGCCCACCAACCGCCAGATCAGAGGATCTGGCTCCGATCCCAGGGCCGAGGCGGCCGGATCTGACGAGCGGCGCCGTCCCAAGCGAAGGCGCGGGGCGACAACACCGGAGGCAGCGGCCGCCACAGAGGGCCGGCCTCGGCGACCACCAGGGGAGACGCGGGCGGCGGCGCCCGATGCAAGGTGGGGGAGTCTCCAGAGGCCTAGGTGGGTGCGCGCGGAAGTCCCCGCCGCTGCCTACCGCCGAGCGGGCAGGCCCGACAACGGCTGCCGGCGGCGGCGGAGGAGGAGAAGGCGAGACGGGGAACCGGCGGCGGCGTAGGGTTTCGCCCCCGAGTCGCCCGAGAGCGGACCTTTATAAGGGACAGACGGAAGAACATGATCATTCCAGAGCATATGCATATACTAGCTTTGGTAAGAATTGTTGGCATTTTAGACTCACCTGCGCAAGCGTAATGACAGAAAAGACCCCCTCTTGTGGAATTTTCAAAAAAAAGAACACCTACCCGTGATGGCAAGCGGTATGTGGCCCTTTCCGGCACTACCTGCGGCAACAACACTGTTCCTCCACAGAGGACGATGCACAACATACATACGTGAAGACGATGAACAGTGCATCAATAGTGTTACTGCCACAAGTTGTGGCGACAAGAGCCACATGTTGGTTTCCGCACTTGCCGCCATGAGGCAGGTGGTCTTTTTTTTGGCAATTCCGCTCAAAGATGGCCCTTTCTGTCATTACACCCGCGCAGGTGGTCTAAACTGTCAAAAATTTATTACATCCATGCACGTGATCTAAAATGTCAAAAATTCAGAATTTTATGGCAGTTTATACGACACAGGTGTAATGACAGAAAGGACCACCTCTGAGTGAAATTAGCAAAAAAGAAGACCACCTCTCTTGTGGCGGCAAATGACACATGGCGGACGAGCGACATGACCATGACGAATTGAAAAGCATCTGAATGTCCCAGTGCACTAGGCTCTGGGCGTAGTGTTAAAGTATACCTTTTGTTCATATCACATGTAATAGGAAACTAGCACAATATCCCACCGAATATTGTATTCTGATTCGACTGAGGATTTGCTTTGATTTACCTTGATTACCAAGGCATGTACTCCTATATATTGTGAATACAAGGCAGCCCCATGTGTGGCGTGAATCACACAATCCTATTCTGTTTCTTGGTATCAGACTACATACGATCCTCCCTGATTGCCTAGCTTGCTCCCTGCCATCCTCCCTGATCGCTAGCTTGCTCCAGCCATGTCCACCGAACCCAACACCAGCTCCTCCCTCGCCTCCGCAACCCTCCCCGCCACCATGAACTCCACCAACGGCGCCCTGGTCACTGCCGTCATGCCCGCTGCTGCGTCCCCAACCGTCAACGTCGCGAGCGTCCGTACCCATGTCCCTGTGACACTGGACCTCAACGCCTCCAACTTCACCAAGTGGAGGATGCTTATCCGCGTGCTTCTCGGCAAGTACGATCTGCTCTCCCATGTCAACACCGTCACTGCCGAGACGGACCGCACCGCAGACTGGGTTCGCGAGGACTATATTGTCCGCTCGTGGCTCTATGGGTCCATCTCGGACGAGATCCTTGACATAATCATGGCAGAGGACCAGACAGCGCACGAAGCTTGGACGCTCATCACCAACCTTTTTCTCGACAATCAGATGACCCGCGCTGTTTACCTCGAGGCGGAGTTCCGTGGCCTCGTCCAGGGCGAGCTCTCCATCACCGCCTACTGCCACCGTCTGAAGGCGCTCTCCGACGCCCTCAGTGACGTTGGCACCCCCATCTCCGACCAAACGCTTGTCCTCAATTGCCTTCGTGGTCTCAACCCGCGCTTCTCGGACATCACGACGATTGTCACCATGCAGAACCCTCTTCCTTCGTTCAGCCAGACGCGGTCGCTGCTGACTCTCCGCGAGACTCAGCTCGCGAATTCCGTCGCGATAGGGCACCAGACGGCGCTCTACGGAGGTGCGCCTCCTCACTGCGCCAGCGGCTCCGCCTCCTCTGGTCCCCAGCGCGGACCTGACCGTGGCGACGGCGCTCGGCGCGGCGGCGACGGCCCTCGCTATGGCAACACCTCCGGGGGTGGCTCCTCCGGCGGACACCGCAACGGCGGCAACTGGAAGAAGAAGAAGGGCTCCGGCGGCGGGAACGGCGGCGGCGGCGGCCGCTCCAACTCCCACGACAGAAACCTCCAGCGCGGGGCGCCCTCGTCTGTCAGCCCCTGGGTCTGCTTCAATCCTTATACGGGGCAGGCCCAGCAGCTGTTTCAGGCGCCCCCAACAGCGCGGCCCAACGCTGGTGCTGGCCTCCTCGGGCCGCGACCACCCGTCCTCCCGCCAGCCCAGGCGTTCACCTCCCTGGCCCCGTTGCACGGCCAGGCCTTCGGCAGCAATCCGCCGCCAACTCCTGCATACGGCGGCACCCCGGCGTGGGACTGCTCCGCCCTCCTCGCTGCCCTAAACAACGCCGCGACTCCATCGACAGTCGGTGAGTGGGTAATGGACTCGGGAGCCACGGCACACATGGCCTCCGACCCCGGTATGCTTCAACATCTCACACCTTCTCCCTCCTCCTCCGTTGTCACCGTGGGCAATGGTTCCACCTTGCCCATCTCACACACTGGACACACATATATACCTTCCTCCACTCGTTCTCTTTTCCTTCGCAACGTCTTGCTTGTCCCTCATATTGTCAAGAATTTACTTTCAGTTCGTCGCTTCACAATTGACAATCTTTGTTCTATAGAGTTTGACCCCTTCGGCTTTTCTGTGAAGGATCTTCGCACCAAGGCCGTGATTCTTCGCTGCAATAGTCTCGGAGACCTCTACATCTTCCCATCATCGGTCTTCAACCACTACGCCCATGGACTCCTCGCCACCACCTCCACCGAGCTTTGGCACCGTCGCTTAGGTCTTCCGGGACGTGACACCATGTCCCACCTTCATAAGAACTCTTTTATTTCATGTAATAAAGCAGCCACGCATATTTGCCATGCTTGTCAGCTCGGCAAACACGTGCGCTTGCCTTTCGCTAGGTCTACTTCAATAAGCGCCGAACCATTTAAGTTGATTCATTGTGATCTTTGGACTTCTCCACTTTTGAGTAATTCCGGTTTCAAGTACTACCTTGTTATCGTTGATGATTTTTCTCATTTCATGTGGACCTTTCCTCTCCGAAAAAAGTCCGATACCGCGGCGATTCTTCTTAATTTTGTTGCTTACATTCGCACCCAATTCTCACGTCCTCTTGTTGCCATGCAAGCTGACAATGGGACTGAGTTTATCAACTCCACGGTCACCTCATTTTTCTCGACTCACGGCATTCACCTCCGTTTTTCGCGCCCCTACACGTCCGCCCAAAACGGCAAGGCCGAACGTGCCATCCGCACGCTCATCGATGTCACTCACACCCTCCTATTCCAATCCTCCATGCCTCCATCCTACTGGGCCGAGGCTCTCGCCACGGCAACATATCTTGTCAACATCCGCCCCTCACAATCCATTGGCTTTCAAATTCCCTACGTTCGTCTCTACGACGCCAAGCCAAACTATGCCGCTCTTCGTGTTTTTGGTTGCTTATGTTACCCCAACCAGTCCGCTACGGCCCAACATAAACTCGCCCCTCGGTCAACTGCTTGCGTCTTCTTAGGATATCCGTCTAACCACAAGGGTTTCCGTTGTCTAGATATATCTACCCGGCGAGTCATCATATCTCGCCATGTTCTATTCGACGAGACGATTTTTCCTTTCTCCTATTCTGCCCAACGCCCTACGAACCCCCTGGCCGAGCTTGATTTCCTTGTTGACTTGGCCGCTTCACAACACACACCAGCCAGCCCTGTCCTACCCAATGTGCATGTGCATGCCAACCCCTCCACACCGGTGCGAACCACACCAGCGAGTACCCCGCCAACCCACTCCCCATTAGCCCGCACCTCGCCTGGCTCTTCCATGCGCTCACCGCCTGGCTTTCCTGCGCGCCCGCAACCTGCTATGCATGCCAACCCGCAACCCGCCATGCATGCTGATCCACAACCCACCATGCATGGCGGCTCCCCATCTACTCCCACGACGGATCGGCCCATTTCTTTTCCTGGCCCGACCTTTCCTTCCACTCGCACGACGACGCCGACGCCCTCTGACTCCTCGGCGTCCACTAGTCCATCCCCGCCGGTCGTGGTGCACCGGCCCCCTTCCCCGTCCAACACTCACACCATGGTAACTCGTGCTAAACGTGGCCTCTTTCAGCCCGTTGACCGTCTTAATCTCTCTGCGACTCACTCCACTCCCTCTCCTATTCTAAAAACATACCGGGATGCACTCCATGACCCGCACTGGCGTCGTGCTATGACCGAGGAATTTGATGCTCTTGTCACTAACGGGACGTGGTCTCTTGTGCAACGTCCTCCTCGTGCTCATGTTGTTTCAGGGAAGTGGATCTTCAAACATAAATTCCACTCGGACGGCAACCTTGCCCGGTACAAGGCGCGATGGGTGGTACGAGGTTATTCTCAACAACAGGGCATTGATTTTGATGAGACATTCAGCCCTGTTGTTAAGCCTGCGACGATCCGCATCGTTCTCAGCCTTGCGGTCTCTCGGTCATGGCCAATTCACCAGCTCGACGTCAAGAATGCTTTTCTCCATGGCACTCTTGACGAGGAGGTCTACTGCCAGCAGCCTCCCGGCTTTGTTGACGCTCGCTGCCCGGACTACATGTGTCGCCTGCACAAGTCTCTTTACGGCCTTAAGCAGGCCCCACGCGCTTGGTACGAGCGGTTTGCCCTCTTTGCACATCGGCTTGGCTTTGTCGCTTCCAAGTCGGATGTGTCTCTCTTCATCTACAGGCGCGGCACCGATCTCGCTTACCTCTTATTGTATGTGGACGACATTGTCCTCACTGCATCGACGGATCAGCTCCTCCGATACCTGACACAGCAGCTCCACACAGAGTTCGCCATGACAGACCTCGGTTCTCTGTCATTCTTCCTTGGCATCTCTGTCACTCGGACATCCTCAGGCATGGTCCTCTCTCAGCGACAGTATGCCTTGGAGTTACTTCACCGCGCTGGCATGGTTGACTGTAACACCTCCGCTACTCCCATTGACACCAAGTGTAAGCTCTCGGCTCAGGATGGCCCTCTTCTCTCCGATCCCACCGAGTATCGGAGCTACGCCGGTGCCTTGCAGTATTTGACACTCACGCGACCAGACATTGCGCACGCAGTTCAGCAGGCCTGCTTATACATGCATGCACCCCGAGAGCCTCATATGCACTTGGTTAAGCGCATTCTCCGGTACATAAAGGGCACCCTCGACCTCAGCTTACACCTCTTGAGTTCCTCCTCCATAGCGCTTACAGCCTACTCTGACGCTGATTGGGCTGGGTGCCCTGATACTCGACGCTCTACGTCTGGCTACTGCGTCTATCTCGGAGATAACCTTGTCTCTTGGTCGTCTAAACGACAGACCACCGTGTCTCGCTCCAGTGCCGAGGCGGAGTACCGTGCGGTTGCTCATGTTGTTGTTGAGTGTTGTTGGATCCGTCAGCTTCTTGGTGAGCTTCATCGCCCTCTGACGTCTGCCACGGTTGTCTTCTGTGACAACATTAGTACTGTCTACATGGCCTCTAATCCGGTCCAGCATCGTCGCACCAAGCACATTGAGATTGACATCCACTTCGTTCGGGAGAAGGTGTCGCTTGGTGAGGTCCGGGTTCTTCATGTGCCATCCTCGCATCAGTATGCTGACATCATGACAAAAGGATTGCCCTCACAACTCTTCCTTGAGTTTCGCTCCAGCTTATGCTTGCTCCCCTACGACGCACAAGCTGAGGGGGGATGTTAAAGTATACCTTTTGTTCATATCACATGTAATAGGAAACTAGCACAATATCCCACCGAATATTGTATTCTGATTCGGCTGAGGATTTGCTTTGATTTACCTTGATTACCAAGGCATGTACTCCTATATATTGTGAATACAGGGCAGCCCCATGTGTGGCGTGAATCACACAATCCTATTCTGTTTCTTGTAGAAGAGGAAGTCGAGGTTGAGCAGCATGAGGAGCTAATCCGCGTGGATGAACACACATTGCGATAGTCCATGAGTTGTTGTCAGAGACGCGACTAGCTGGAGTTCCACTAGTTGTGTGCGCCGCTATGAAGTCGGATCTAGGAGATTTCCTGGAACAACTTAACTTGGAAGAACAGGAATTCGATGATCTTGTTATCGATGAGGATGATCCTGAAATCAACGAAAGCGTCAGATGGCTTGCCCTAGCTAGGGTTCACACGGACAAGTCCTTCAGCCAGACTGCTTTCTACAAGGAGATGCGCGCGGCGTGGAACATAGCCCAGCCGGTTAGGTTTCGACCGGTTGGACCAAATCTGTTCGTCGTTCAAGCCTCCTGTCTTGGAGATTGGGAGCGCATGCTTGATCAAGGACCATGGCTGTTTCGGAATATGCTCGTGTTGATGTGCCCATATGATGGTTTTACCAAGGCAGAGGAGGTACCTATGACCTTCATGCCAATCTGGCTTCAAATTCACAAGCTTCCTGAAGGTTTTTGCAAGGAGAAGATTGTGCAACATCTACTCCGGAACTCGGGTAAGATCTTGGAGATGAGGCTAAACGGAAACACTAGAGGGGATTATGTCAGGATAAGAATACACCATGACATTCGCCAGCCTCTAACAAAATTTGTTAGCATTGTTCGAGGCCATGAAAGGCAAGTGTTCCTGGTGCGTTATGAGAAATTGGCCAGATTTTGCAGCATCTGCGGCTTAATTGGCCATGAGTACAAAGAATGTGGCAATGGCATTTATGAGGAAAAGGATAAGAAATACGGGGTGTGGTTGTATGCTGATGGCCCTAATAGACAACGTCAGGAGGAAAATCCGGTGCGAGGAGGGGCAAGGCAGTATGATGCTACACCCCAGCAGACTAAGGCTGGCATGGGGGCGGTTGACCCTGATATTCTAGATACAGCTACAAGTCCCTCAAAGTCTGGCCATACTTCCATGCAGGTGGATCCGGCGGCCAGGAAAAGGTTAGCTATGGATGGTGTGAACTCTGATGAGGTGCTTGGTGCCCAGAAATCAAAGGAGGATGTTCCTGCGCTGACCCTTGGTAAGAGAGAGGATGATGGGACCAATTCACCTAGCAGTAGTAGTGGAAGCAAGCGAGCAAAAACTAGTTCAGACGGTGCAGCGGGCGAGAAATCGGCGGCCTCCTTGAGGGACGACCGCCGGGCACAATGAGTCTGTTATGTTGGAACTGCCGGGGGGACTGCCAGACAGTTCGCGAGGTTTTGGCCCTCTCTAAAGCCAATTCCCCGGGGCTCATTTTCTTATCTGAAACTAGACAAGCCTCAAATAAAATGGAGTGACTTAAGTGCAGACTACAGATGAAAGGTTTTGCGGGAGTATCAAGTCAGGGTCTTAGTGGAGGCCTTGCTCTTTACTGGGATGAGAGTTTGCAAGTTACAGTTCTTGATGCATGTGCACGGTATATAGACGTGCGGATAGTGGATGCTGCGAATGATAAATCTTGGAGGACAACCTTCGTGTATGGCGAGCCGAGAGTGCAGAATCGGCATCGTACGTGGAGTGCTCTATCTGATCTTAGGGCAGTTTCTGTTGAACCGTGGTTAGTGTGTGGAGATTTTAATGAAGCTATGTGGCAACATGAGCACTTTTCTCAATCATAACGGTCTGAAAGTCTGTTAGCATGTGAATTGTGGGATCTTGGTTTTAGTGGCGTTCCTTTCACATACGATAACGGCCAGTTTGGAGACATGAACGTACGGGTCCGTCTTGACATGGCTTGTGCGAACAAGGCATGGAGGGACTTGTTCCCCCTCACGCAGGTGATTCATCTTGCTACTTCCTGCTCGGATCATGCGCCGGTACTAGTACATGTATCTTCATCACCACCAAGAACTAGGCCGACATCTCGATATGAGATCATGTGGGGGAGACATCCGGGCCTCTCCTCGGTTGTGGCAGAACGCTGGGAGCGGAGCCGGCTGGCGGGAAACCTCGGTGCGGTCCGTGACGCACTGAAAGAGATGATGAACAAGCTGCGATCTTGGAGCAAAGAGAAGTTTGGGCATGTCATATCTGAACTGGAAAAGCTTCATCACCTACAGCTTCATGACGCTGACAGAAACCTGATAAAACAGAAGATGCATCAACTAGATGAACTCCTCTATAGGGAGGAAATGCTTTGGCTTCAGAGATCTCGAATAACATGGTTGAAGGAGGGAGAACGAAATACGACATATCTCCACCGGCGCATAGTGTGGCGGGCTAGGCGGAACTATATCCAACGTCTACGGCGTGCGGATGGTACATGGTGTTCTGTCCCGACGGATATGCAGCGAATGGCTACGTCGTATTTCAAGGAGGTGTATACAAAGGACCCAACCTTGACGCCGGAGGTCGTTTTGGAGAGTATTAATTGCAAGAAGGTAACCCAAGGTATGAACGATATACTATGTGCTCCGTTCTCGGAGGAGGAGGTGTCCGATGCTTTATTTCAGATCGGTCCCCTCAAAGCGCCAGGGACGGATGGTCTCCTGGCGAGATTTTTTCAACGAAATTGGGCAGTGTTGAAAGCTGAAATTACAGCTGCTGTGCTGGAGTTCTTTAGGTCAGGTGCTATGCCACACAGTGTCAATGATACGACTATTGTTCTTATTCTGAAAATCCCTTTCCCCAAGGAACTTAAGGACTTTAGACCGATAAGCCTATGCAATGTCATTTATAAGATCGTTTCAAAATGTTTGGTGAATAGGCTAAGGCCAATGCTGGCGGAGTTAATATCGGAGAATCAGAGTGCTTTTGTCCCCGGAAGACTTATTTCAGATAACTCTATAATTGTGTTTGAATGCATTCATCATATACAGTCGCTGAAACAAAACAGGCCAGCGGCGTGTGCTTACAAGCTTTATGTGTCAAAGGCATATGATCGTGTCGATTGGGATTTTTTGGAAAATGCACTTCGCAAATGGGGATTCGCTGAACAGTGGATATTGTGGATTATGGTGTGTGTCAGATCAGTAAAATACTCTGTCAAATTCAATGGACAATTGCTGGAGAGTTTCTTTCCTTCAAGAGGACTAAGGCAAGGTGACCCTTTATCACCGTTTTTGTTTCTCTTCGTTTCTGATGCTCTTTCTGCTTTATTGTCAAAGTCAGTGGCTGAAGGTGCCTTAAAGGGGGTAGCAATTTGTCGAGGGGCACCAGTTATATCCCACCTGCTTTTTGCGGATGATACTATGCTGCTATTTGAGGCTTCCGGCCAGCAGGCGCACATTGTCAAGGGGCTGTTGAACACTTATACCTCAGCTACGGGTCAACTCATTAACCCAGAGAAGTGTTCCATCCTTTTCTCAGACAACTGCTCTGCTGTGGTGGTAGATGATGTCAAGAGTATCCTGGAAATTAAGCAGCAAGTGTTCGAACCTAAGTATCTCGGCCTTCCTGTTCCGGAAGGAAGAGTGCACAAGGGACAATTTGAATCCCTACAAGAAAGGTTGAGGAAGAGATTAATTGATTGGAGTGAACAATATGTCTCAATGGGCAACAAAGAAATCTTGATCAAGGCAGTAGCGCAAGCAATACCTACATATGTTATGAGTGTATTTCGGCTACCGGCCTCTGTGTGTGATGACTTAACACGTATGATGAGACAGTATTGGTGGGGAGTAGAGAATGGAAAGAGGAAAATGGCCTGGCTCAGCTGGGAGAAAATGATCTTACCCAAGGATATGGGGGGCATGGGTTTTAGAGATATGAGGGCGTTTAACCGGGCGCTTCTTGCAAAACAAGCCTGGAGGTTGCTTGAAAGTCCTGATAGTTTATGTGCTCGTTTGCTACGAGCTAAATATTATCCCAATGGGAATCTGCTTGATACAGTCTTCCCTTCTGGTTCGTCTGCTGTATGGAAGGGAATCATGTACGGTCTCGATCTTTTGAAGAAAGGGCTCATATGGCGTGTGGGCGATGGTTCACTAATCAGAATGTGGAGGGACCCATGGATCCCGAGGAGAGATGACTTCAAGCCAATCACTCCAAAAGGAAATTGTAGATACAATTGGGTAGCGGACTTCCTTGATGAATCAGGTGCATGGAATATGGAGATGCTACGGCAATACTTCTGGGATATGGACGTCCAGGAGATAGTGAAGATCAGGACGTCACCAAGGCAAGGTCAGGACTTCCTGGCATGGTTTCCAGAAAAGAGTGGAGTGTTCATGGTCAAGAGTGCGTATCATTTGGCAGCTGAGAGCCATGTGGAACACGCTGCAGGCTCATCTAGCAATAACCCGAGTGGCCACAGGTCCATATGGAGACGCGTATGGGATGCTCGGGTTCCACTCAAAATGAGAATAATGGCGTGGAAGGCCGTGTCAGGTGCTCTAGCAACGAACCACTGTAAGAAATATAGGCATATCTCAACTCGAGATACTTGCCCGCTCTGTGGTACAGAAAAGGAGACCAGTTTCCATGCGCTGGTCACCTGTGATTATGCTCGAGCAGTATGGACGCAAATGCGGTCAGTTTGGAACCTTCCTGATCATCAACTGCTTCGAGACACGGGAAAGGAGTGGCTCCTGAATATTCTTATGAATTGTACTGATGAAATGCGGGATTGCACTATCATGTTAATTTGGAGGATCTGGTTGTTGCGGTCGGACATGGCGCATGGCAAAGATGTTCCGACCCCGACGGTGACGGCTGAGTACCTCGAGAGTTACATGCACTCACTACACTTGGTGAGAAAGTACTCGACGGAGGAGATTATCAAGGGGAAGATGGTGGTACACAACGAGGATCCGGTCAGGCCGCATGGTGAGACACCGCGGCTGCCATGGCCACGACCGGCAGAAGGCCAAGCTGCACTTTCGGTCGACGGGTCGTTTTCTTCATCGGATGGGTCTGCAGCAGCGGGCATGATACTAAGAAGATACGATGGTACGGTAATCTTTGCCGCATATCGATGTATCTTCAATTGCAATGATGAGCTGGAGGCGGAGCTACATGCAATAATGCAAGGAATGGCACTATCAATCCAGCATTGTGATCTTCCCATCATCGTCCAATCCGACTCCTCTCAGGCTCTGTCAGCTCTGACAGGGGAAGCTCTGACAGGGGAGAGCCTTTCCCGCTCGGCTTATGGTCACTTAGTAGCTGAGATTCGTTATCTCATGGGTGAAAGAGAGTTTATTTCTTCGAAAATTAAACGAGAGCAGAATATGGTAGCAGATCGTTTGGCTATGTATAGCCGTACAGAAAGTACTACAGCTGTATAGCATGGACGGGGACCTCCGTCTGTAGAGGAGCTCTTGTCACTTAATTGTAACTCTATGTTTATGGAATAAAACTCTTTTACCATCGCAAAAAAAAGTTGTGTGCGCCCAGGTTGCTGATGCAACTGTTCACGGCGCGCGCGCCTGCCACCCTATCGCCACTAGGACACGTTGCTGCTTCGCCGCGACGCTGTCGTGGTCTACCATCACCACAAGGTCCCTAGTGAAGCCCGACTGCTAGATGCTCTGTGCCACCGCGATGGTGCCACACATGTAAGCGTCCGGCGAGTGCAGCACCGTCGTCGTGTACGCCACCTGGCCACCGTGCATGTCATGGAGCACCCGGTCGTCGTCGCTGTGCTCCGATATAGGGCAAAAGTGGCGGGCGTGGAGTGGTGCGACTGGTGTTGGACGAGCTGGTGCATCGGGTATGCGCGTGAATGCCACCTCGCCCGGTTGTTGTGGCGATGCTTCGTGTCCCGCGCGTCGTGCTTGCTGCTTGCCTCCGGCATGAGCGGGGCTCCCACTGCTAAGAAAAAGCCTATACACATAATCTTACCATTAGCACATTTTAAAATAAGGCGCTGCTGCTATATAGCAGTAGCGCGCTTCAAAAGAACTCGCTGCTGAAATAAAAATAGCCGTAGCGTGCCTCCTGTAAGCCGCGCTACTACTATAATTGCTACGGCCCCGCTGCGAAGCTAGTTCTAGTAGCAGCGCGTTAGTACGAAGAGCATTACTGCTACAGATCATAGCAGTAGCGCCTTGCTCTAAGACCCGCTATTGCTAACTTTACTACAAAAATTTAGTCCCACCTCACTCCGGAAATAGGGTTTCTACCACCTTAAATATGTTACTTTTCAAACTATCATAAACACTTGGTCTTCATTGAACTCTATGTGTAGAATTTGTGGCCGCAATATGTGACAAATCAGATTGTACACAAAAAGATCATTGATGATCAATGTATTTTTTATGTTTATATTTACATGCTGACACATAGCAGTAGCACGTTCTGAGTGAAAGGCGCTACTGCTAGGTCGTTTAGCAGTAGCGCCTTTCCCTATAGCGCGCTACTGCTAAGCCATTCTATCTTCCACCCCTCACTCTCCTCTCTCTGATCCACTCACACTCACGCTCACTCGATCTCCCCCCTCAACCCGCCCCCCCCCCCCCCCCCCCCGCGCCGGTCCTCCCCCGCCGGCCGCCCTCTCCCCACCGGCCGCCGTCGCGTACCCCTCCTCCCTCCGCGCTGCCATCACCTCCTCCTCCTCGTTGGACTCGGTACCGCCCTCCTTCTCCGTCCTCCCTCTACTCCTCCGTCCGCCGCCGGCAGGCCCCTCCTCGCTCCGCCTTCCTCCTCCGTCCTACTCTATCCTCCCTCCTCCAGTCGCCCCTCCTTCTCCCTCCTCCCTCCTCCATCCACAACCCCTCCTCCTTGCTACATTTTGATTTAGTAGGCTAGTTCATATGCAACATTTTGATTTAGTTGATATGATTTAGTTGATTTAGTAGGCTAGTTGATTTAGTTGATTTAGAACATTTTGATTTAGTAGGGTAGTTGATATAGTAGGCTAGTTGATTTAGTTGATTTATTAGGCTAGTTGATTTAGTTGATTTATAGAACATTTTGATTTAGTTGATTTAGTACGCTAGTTGATAGCTCTGAAGATTTGGCACGACCTAACTAGATGCTTGGAAAGAAATGCACCATTTTATTGTTATTTTTTGGCAAAATGTAGGTGCCAATTTAGTTAAATTTTCCACTTGTTTTTTTAATATTTTACCTTAGGCAATAGCGGCCAAATTAGATGAAATGTCTTGGTAGGTGGTACCCTGATTTGGTAGATATTTGTGAAAAGTTTTTTCGGCAATAGGTGCCACTGAAATGCTTTGGTAGGTGGTACCTTGTCATCTTATATGTTACTAGATCTTAGGATTATAATTGTCCATCAAATTTCTTCTTGCGGAAGAATCTCTTCATCTAGAGATATCGGTGATATATACACAAAATTTGGTATTTGCCTGCTAGCTGTTGGTTCTATTCTAGAAGGTGTTAGTAAGCTATGAAAATATAAGTGAAGAAGAACCAAAATATCACATGCTACTGTTTTTCTTTCCTGTGAAGTGGATCGTTAATCCTTTGGTCATATTGCTTTAGGAAAACGGCACCACCACCACCACCACCATGTCGACTGTGCAAGTCAAGGTGCGACAGCAGCCTTGCAACTGGCAAGCTGTTCGGCATCTACTTCCAGCCATGTTTTCGTCATGCGGCGGTAAGAAATTATATGAAATGTGTAACAACTATTTTATTTTTAGTGTTGGCATTACTGCATTGTGTCATTTTGTTTTTTTACACAGATCGTCCCATGCAATGTGAGGTTAAAATTCAACAAGCTGACAGGAGACACTGTGACATTTGAGGCTCCTAGGGGGCCGTACACTATGGAGGTCGAGAAAGGACGCAATATGTCGCAGATTGGAGATGGATGGGGCTGTTTATTACCCGCATGCGTCTTACTGGTGGTGAGTTGATCAGCTTCTACTTCAGAGCAGAAAGACCCAAGCTGGCTGTCATTTATATCAACCTGGTGGAAGATGATGAAGATGACGAAGATGATGAAGATAATGAGGACCCACTCGATGAAGATGATGAGGACCCACTTCATGAAGCCATCGTAGCTCAAAGAATGAGGCTGAGCGAGGAGGAGGTGCACAACCTATGGGACATAATTCCGTCACGTGATGACTTTGTCGGGGTGCCATTCGTGACCCGCCTGACAAGTACGACGGTCGATCGGCATGGTATGATATGTTATACTTACAAATGCAAATTATCCGATGATATGCTGTGTGGAATCTAGTCCATGATATGCTTTAGTGTAGAGTCTGATCACATGTTTATTAGTGCAGAATCCAAGAAACTATTAATAGTGTAAATAACACATATATACTTATTAGTAGAATCCATGCTTAGTACAAATGTGTAGTACTATGTTTTTTGATAGTGTAGAAATCTATACTACATAGAAATATATTTGCAAGAGTATTTGCGAGGCTATTTATTAATTGATATGTTTTTCTTATTCTGAAGTTGCCAAAGAGCCTATCTGTGAGATGTGGTATCAAGCCTGATGAAGAAGGCCCAGTTGAACTACGCCTTACCGCAAGGGGCTCCGTCATCACCTGTACTTACCGCATGGACACGGACGGTCGCACACACTTAAAGTCGGTTGGTTGGAAGAGATTCCTCGTTGGCAAGAATCTTCGTGTTGGACATGCCATCCTAATTACTATGAGGAACACCCACCGCACAGGCTTGAGGATGATGATCGTCGTTGATATCATCTAGAACTACATATTGGGGCAGCAATCAGTACTATCTGTCTACTATCTGGTTAATCTCGGGTGTCTACTATGAGTTTCATGTTGGGTGCAAACAAACATTAAAGGAGCCATTATCTGTATTTTTTAACTAAAGCTATTATCTGCCTGCTATCATTGGTTTTGGGTCTATCCACATTTTGCTACCATCACTCTGGATTTGTGCATGCACTCCTTACATAATCTCACTATGTTTTATTCCTATGCATGTCAGTTATTGTACACAATGGAACTCAACATGTAGAGCAAAAGAGACGAGCCTTGTGTGGCAATAAAATTTCATGCAGACGTCGCTCCATGGTGGGCGCAAAGGCAGCCCCCCTCCACCCATTTCGGATCGTAATCAAGAGGAAGATAACTGTTCTGAGGGGGATTCATAAGCAGAAGACCACTCCTATTTACCCCATGAGGTCTTCGCTCTAACTTGACATGCTGATGTTGGTAATATCATGCATATGATGCCTTGCATTGCTTACTGTATACATCAAAGATGTCATCTGCTTAGTTTAGACATGCTTTTGTCAATGCCATATGTTTAGTTTCTTTATCGTATATGTGAATCATGCAATGCATCTTGTTTAGCCAGACATCATATATGTGAATTTTGCAATGCCACCCTGGTTAGCTAGTCATCTTATATGTGAATTATATCATGACATCATTTTTTTATTACGTGTTAAATTTGTCAACAATGTTAGTACATTCAATTACTCTTCCTGTGCATCAGCCATTCGGCACGGTCATTGAAAAATCTGGAGTGGAAACAAGGTCTTCAGAGCAGACAATGATATCAGCGCATGTCTTGCTGGTTACAGATATAGCTCCTCAGAGGAGGATTCAGAGACAGAAGACCAGTCCTATTCCCCCCCCCCCCCCCCCCGAGGTGCATGCTCTAACTTGGTAGGGTTATGTTTCTCATATCGTGTGTATGGTATCTTGCATTGCTATGTCATTTGCTTAGTTTAGACATGCTTTGTGTGAATGCCACCTGTTTAGTGTCTAACTACAATATACTAGTCGTCAACCCATGCGTTTGCACGGGCTAGAAAATATTCTCTTTGGATATTGCTGATTCATTTGGTATTATTTTAATAATGCATTTTAATGAAGAGAGTTTATGATATGTAGAAATAAACACTTTACAATTTATATTCTAGCAGAATTAATACGTATGTTAATTTTTATAGGTCCATTTTATTAATTAACAAAACCAGAATTAATACAATTATAGAACCCCATTTACGTGAAATAATATCCAACTTGTATATACATTAGAAGATTCCCTTGCAATGACATTTGCAATTGCAGTGAGTTTTGAGAAACAATATCCCTTGAAAATAGTCGGCAGTGCTTCTCATATTTGTGTTAAAGTATTCATTTTTTTAACCATAAGAATAATCCGCATCAGTTTAATGACAACGACTACTCGGAGCACTTCATCACCCTCTGAACCTCAGGGTTGTCTTCCTTTAACTTAATCCCTCACGTTTCTATTATTATTGAATGATACTCAATGTTGCATGGATGGAATAGATTGAATAAGCGTTGTAAACTCAGTCAGAGTATATACTTAAAAATTTCTTAAGTTTATGCACACATGAGCATTCATAATCTTACCCTAAGCCAATTTCTTTCTTCACATAATGATATTAAAAATATGAAAATAAGGTTTGTAGTGTTGAGTAAAAAGGATGTGTGTATCAGAGTATGCTAATATGATCTACCCCTTAGGAGATCCGACAAATACATTCCTCTGAGCAAATTGTCATGCTGGTCCCTTTACTATTTGTGGTGTGAACATAATCACCTCTTGGCCCATTGGGAAGTTCTCCTTCTATAACTTCAGAAAAACAGGGTTATCATTCATGAGAATTTATCTCCCGTGTATCAAATTAAATTGTAGAGTACATCATTGTACTTGAAAAAATGATTTACCCAAATTATAGTGGATGTGGTTGTCAAGTATCCCTATTTAAAATACCCAAACAACTTTCCTACGATATTTCTGTGTGTGACAATTGCTGTATATTATCCTAGTTTTATGTTACAATTATGTGATTTCACATATTAAACTAATACATTGGATCATGTAATAAATTATGTGATTTCTCATATTAAGCTAATACATTGGGTGATGTTACAATGAGGGGATTTCACATATATTGAACTAATAGATCAGGCCTTTATCTCACAAGGTAAGAATTTTTTTAGTAGGCATTGACTCTTTTTTGGTAACGTGACACTTGAGAAGTATTTATTTGTGTGTCATTTTTTCAATTTTTCAATGGAACATGTACGTGTGCTGGGAATTTTGATGTGCAAAATTTTCATGTTTTAAGCTAAGGCGGACACTTTTACTTGCATGCTGAATTAGAACATGGACTCTTTTTTTCTAACGTGGGGCTTGAGGACTACTCATTTGTACGTGTCCTTTTTATATCCATTTTTTTCTTTGTGGGTGATTTTTTTTATGAAGGCAGAAGGGACATGTATTTTGTCTTGCTTGGAACTTGAACGTCAGTTTCTTTTTAACATCGAACTTGAACGTGGCTCTTGGAGACACTTTTTTTTTGGAATAAGACTCTTTTTTTGTTAAAGGAGTATTTATGTGTACGTGTCCTTTTTTAATTTGTAAAGGAAACATGTACATGTTTTTTTATGTGGGAATTGCGACATGGAAACTTTTTCTAACGTGATGAATTGGGACGTGGACCTCTGTTTCAACGTGGGGCTTGTGGACTTCTCATCTGTACGTGTCATCTTTATTATGTGCGTGCCATCTTTTATTAAAAATATGGCAGGTTTCCTAGTATATCCCGACCAATAAATATTAAATCTAATTGTTATATTATTCTTGATGATGTGGATTAAAATCGAGGCTTGAAAGGTGAGGAGAGATATACACGAGATTTTATCCTTCTAGGAGATATAGGTGAGAGATTGTTAGAATTGGGTTGTGGGAGAGAGATGGGCACGTGAGAGTTTTTTACACCTGAGAGATTGAGAGATTCAATCGTGGAGGAGATATCCATTAGAATTTTTTTCTTTCTGAGAGAGATTGAAGAGAGATCTACACCATAATAATTTGGTCCCACCAGATTAACGGCTCTTAATTACTGATTAACGTGGTAATTTCTACGGAGTCACAAATTAGTATAGGTATAGATGTGAATTATGCAATGCCATCTTGTTGCAAGACATTATATACGTGAATTATGCAATGCTATCTTGTTGCAAGGCATTATATATGTGAATTATGCAATTCCATGCTGTTTAGCCAAGCGTCATATACGTGAATTATATCATGCCATCCTTTTTTTGTATTTCTCATTGCTTTTGTTGACAATGTTTGTATATTCAACTGCTCTTCCTGTGCATCAGCCATTTGAATTGGTGATGGAGAAATCTGGAGTGAAAACAAGGTCTTTAGAGCAGACAATGCTACCTGCTGAAGCAGATATCTTGCTAGTTACAGATAGCTCTTCAGAGGAGGATTCAGAGGCAGATGACCAGTCCTATTATCCCCCTGGGGTGTATGCTCAAATTTGGCAGGGTTATATTACTCATATCATGCATATGTTGTATTGCAATGCTTAGTTTTTACATCATATACACGATATTGAATGACATCTCCTTAGTTGAGACATCATATATGTGATTGCCCTCTGCTCACTTCCATAGTATATAAATCATATATTTGAATTATATCATGCCATGATGTTTACATAGACATCATGTATCTGAATTATGGCATGCCAACCCATTTTCGAAAGACATAATATAGTTATATCATCTCATCCTGTTTACATAGTCATCATATTTTGAATTATGTCATTCTATCTGTGAATTATATCATGCCATCATGTTTCCATCGATGGCATGTTTGTGATTTATGGCATGCCAACCACTTTAATAGACACATCGTATAGTTATATCATGTCATCCTGTTTACATAGTCATCATATTTTGAAGGATGTCATTCTATCCTGTTTAGTGAGCCATCATACATGTGAAATTGTGTCATGCTATCCTGTTTAATTAGCCATCATATATGTGAAATTATGTCCTGCTATTCTGTTTGGTTAGACAACATAATGTTGGGGAACGTTGCAGAAAACAAAAAATTTCCTACGGTTTCACCAAGATCCATCTAGGAGTTCATCTAGCAACGAGTGATTGGATTGCATCTACATACCTTTGTAGATCACGCGCGGAAGCGTTCAAAGAACGGGGATGAGGAAGGCGTACTCGACGTGATCCAAATCACCGGAGATCCTAGCGCCGAACGGACGGCACCTCCGCGTTCAACACACGTACGGTCAGCGTAATGTCTCCTCCTTCTTGATCCAGCAAGGGGAAGGAGAGGTTGAGGAAGATGGCTCTAGCAGCAGCACGACGGCGTGGTGATGATGGAGCTGCAGTACTCCGGCAGGGCTTCGCCAAGCTCTATGGAGGAGGAGGATGTGTTGGAGAGGGAGAGGGAGGCACCAAAGGCGTGGTGTGAGAGGCCCTCCTTCCCCACTATATATAGGGAGCCAAAGGGGGGGCGCCGGCCCTAGGAGATCCAATCTCCTAGGGGGGCGGCGGCCAAGGGAGGAATCCCTCCCCCCCAAGGCACCTAGGAGGTGCCTTCCCCCTTTGGGACTCTTTCCTTCTTGAACCCTAGGCGCATGGGCCTCTTGGGGCTGGTGCCCTTTGCCCATGTAGGCCAAGGCGCACCCCCTACAGCCCATGTGCCCCCCCGGGGCAGGTGGCCCCACTCAGTGGACCCCCGGGACCCTTCCGGTGGTCCCGGTACAATATCGGTGACCCCGAAACTTGTCCCGATGGCCGAAATAGCACTTCCTATATATAATTCTTTACCTCCGGACCATTCCGGAACTCCTCGTGACGTCTGGGGTCTCATCTGGGACTCCGAACAACATTCGGGTTACTGCATATACATATCCCTACAACCCTAGCGTCACCGAACCTTAAGTGTGTAGACCCTACGGGTTCGGGAGACACGTAGACATGACGGAGACGACTCTCCGGCCAATAACCAACAGCGGGATCTGGATACCCATGTTGGCTCCCACATGCTCCTCGATGATCTCATCGGATGAACCACGATGTCGAGGATTCAAGCAACCCCGTATACAATTCCCTTTGTCAATCGGTATGTTACTTGCCCGAGATTCGATCGTTGGTATCCCAATACCTCGTTCAATCTCGTTACCGGCAAGTCACTTTACTCGTACCGTAATGCATGATCCCGTGACCAGACACTTGGTCACTTTGAGATCATTATGATGATGCATTACCGAGTGGGCCCAGTGATACCTCTCCGTCATACGGAGTGACAAATCCCAGTCTTGATCCGTGTCAACCCAACAGACACTTTCGGAGATACCCGTAGTATACCTTTATAGTCACCCAGTTACGTTGTGACGTTTGGTACACCCAAAGCACTCCTACGGTATCCGGGAGTTACACGATCTCATGGTCTAAGGAAAAGATACTTGACATTGGAAAACTCTAGCAGACGAACTATACGATCTTATGCTATGTTTAGGATTGGGTCTTTTCCATCACATCATTCTCCTAATGATGTGATCTCGTTATCAATGACATCCAATGTCCATAGTCAGGAAACCATGACTATCTGTTGATCAACGAGCTAGTCAACTAGAGGCTTACTAGGGACATGTTGGTGTCTATTATTCACACATGTATTACGATTTCCGAATAACACAATTATAGCATGAATAAAGAAAATTATCATGAACAAGGAAATATAATAATAATGCTTTTATTATTGCCTCTAGGGCATATTTCCAACAGTCTCCCACTTGCACTAGAGTCAATAATCTAGTTACATTGTGATGAATCGAACACCCATGGAATTCTGATGTTGATCATGTTTTGCTCTAGGGAGAGGTTTAGTCAACGGATCTGCTACATTCAGGTCCGTATGTACTTTACAAATATCTATGTCTCCATTTTGAACATTTTCACGAATGGAGTTGAAGCGACGCTTGATGTGCCTGGTCTTCTTGTGAAACCTGGGCTCCTTGGCAAGTGCAATAGCTCCAGTGTTGTCACAGAAGAGTTTGATTGGCCCCGACGCATTGGGTATGACTCCTAGGTCGGTGATGAACTCCTTCACCCAAATTGCTTCATGTGCTGCCTCCGAGGCTGCCATGTACTCCGCTTCACATGTAGATCCCACCACGACGCTCTGCTTGCAACTGCACCAGCTTACTGCCCCACCATTCAAAATATACACGTATCCGGTTTGTGACTTTGAGTCATCCAGATCTGTGTCGAAGCTAGCGTCGACGTAACCCTTAACGACGAGCTCTTCGTCACCTCCATAGACGAGAAACATTTCCTTAGTCCTTTTCAGGTACTTCAGGATATTCTTGACCGCTGTCCAGTGTTCCTTGCCGGGATTACTTTGGTACCTTCCTACCAAACTTACGGCAAGGTTTACATCAGGTCTGGTACACAGCATGGCATACATAATAGAACCTATGGCTGAGGCATAGGGGATGGCACTCATCTCTTCTATATCTTCTGCCGTGGTCGGACATTGAGCTGAGCTCAATTTCACACTTTGCAACACAGGCAAGAACCCCTTCTTAGACTGATCCATATTGAACTTCTTCAATATCTTATCAAGGTATGTGCTTTGTGAAAGACCTATGAGGCGTCTTGATCTGTCTCTATAGATCTTGATGCCTAATATATAAGCAGTTTCTCCAAGGTCCTTCATTGAAAATCTTTTATTCAAGTAGGCCTTAATGCTGTCCAAGAGTTCTATATCATTTCCCATCAAAAGTATGTCATCTACATATAATATGAGAAATGCTACAGAGCTCCCACTCACTTTCTTGTAAACGCAGGCTTCTCCATAAGTCTGCGTAAACCCAAACGCTTTGATCATCTCATCAAAGCGAATGTTCCAACTCCGAGATGCTTGCACCAGCCCATAAATCGAGCGTTGGAGCTTGCACACCTTGTTAGCATTCTTAGGATCGACAAAACCTTCCGGTTGCATCATATACAATTCTTCCTTAAGGAAACCATTAAGGAATGTCGTTTTGACGTCCATTTGCCATATTTCATAATCATAGAATGCGGCAATCGCTAACATGATTCGGACGGACTTCAGCTTCGCTACCGGTGAGAAAGTCTCATCGTAGTCAACCCCTTGAACTTGTCGATAACCCTTAGCGACAAGCCGAGCTTTATAGATGGTTACATTACCATCCGCGTCTGTCTTCTTCTTAAAGATCCATTTATTTTCTATGGCTCGCCGCTCAACGGGCAAGTCAGTCAAAGTCCATACTTCATTTTCACACATGGATCCTATCTCGGATTTCATGGCTTCTAGCCATTTGTCAGAATCCGGGCCCGCCATCGCTTCTTCATAGTTCGAAGGTTCACTGTTGTCTAACAACATGATTTCCAAGACAGGGTTGCCGTACCACTCTGGTGCGGAACGTGTCCTTGTGGACCTTCTAATTTCAGTAGGAGCTTGATCAGAAGTATCTTGATCATCATCATTAACTTCCTCTCTTGTCGGTGCAGGCACCTCAGAAACATTTTCTTGAGTTGCGCCATTTTCCGGTTCAAGAGGTAATACTTCATCAAGGTCTACTTTCCTCCCACTTACTTCTTTCGAGAGAAACTCTTTCTCTAGAAAGGACCCATTCTTGGCAACAAAGATCTTGCCTTCGGATCTGAGGTAGAAGGTATACCCAATAGTTTCTTTAGGGTATCCTATGAAGACGCATTTTTCCGACTTGGGTTCGAGCTTTTCAGGTTGAAGTTTCTTGACATAAGCATCGCATCCCCAAACTTTCAGAAACGACAGCTTAGGTTTCTTCCCAAACCATAATTCATACGGTGTCGTCTCAACGGATTTCGACGGAGCCCTATTTAAAGTGAATGCGGCAGTCTCTAAAGCATATCCCCAAAAAGATAGCGGTAAATCGGCAAGAGACATCATAGATCGCACCATATCTAATAGAGTGCGATTACGACGTTCGGACACACCATTATGCTGAGGTGTTCCAGGCAGCGTGAGCTGTGAAACTATTCCACATTTTCTTAAGTGTGTGCCAAACTCATGACTCAAGTATTCTCCTCCACGATCTGATCACAGGAACTTGATTTTCCTGTCACGTTGATTCTCAACCTCACTCTGAAATTCCTTGAACTTTTCAAAGGTCTCAGACTTGTGTTTCATTAAGTAGACATACCCATATCTACTCAAGTCATCAGTGAGGGTGAGAACATAACGATAGCCACCGCGAGCCTCAACACTCATTGGACCGCACACATCAGTATGTATGATTTCCAATAAGTTGGTTGCTCGCTCCATTGTTCCTGAGAATGGAGTCTTGGTCATTTTACCCATGAGGCATGGTTCGCATGTGTCAAATGATTCGTAATCAAGAGACTCTAAAAGTCCATCAGCATGGAGCTTCTTCATGCGTTTGACTCCTATGTGAGCAAGGCGGCAGTGCCACAAGTATGTGGGACTATCATTATCAATCTTACATCTTTTGGTACTCACACTATGAACATGTGTAACATTACGCTCGAGATTCATTAAGAATAAACCATTCACCATCGGAGCATGACCATAAAACATATCTCTCATATAAATAGAACAACCATTATTCTCGGATTTAAATGAGTAGCCATCTCGTATTAAACGAGATCCCGACACAATGTTCATGCTCAAAGCTGGCACTAAATAACAATTATTAAGGTTTAAAACTAATCCCGAAGGTAAATGTAGAGGTAACGTGCCGACGGCGATTACATTGACCTTGGAACCATTCCCGACGCGCATCGTCACCTCGTCCTTCGCCAGTCTCCGCTTATTCCGCAGCTCCTGCTTTGAGTTTCAAATGTGATCAACTGCACCGGTATCAAATACCCAGGAGCTACTACAAGTACTGGTAAGGTACACATCAATTACATGTATATCACATATACCTTTCGTTTTGCCGGCCTTCTTGTCTGCTAAGTATTTGGGGTAGTTCCGCTTCCAGTGACCACTTTCCTTGCAATAAAAGCACTCAGTCTCGGGCTTGGGTCCATTCTTTGGCTTCTTCCTGGCAGCTTGCTTGCCAGGCGCGGCAACTCCATTGCTGTCTTTCTTGAAGGTTTTCTTACCCTTGCCTTTCTTGAACTTAGTGGTTTTATTCACCATCAACACTTGATGTTCCTTTTTGACTTCTACCTCTGCTGATTTCAGCATTGCAAATACTTCAGGAATGGTCTTTTCCATCCCCTGCATATTGAAGTTCATCACAAAGCTGTTGTAGCTCGGTGGAAGTGACTGAAGGATTCTATCAATGACCGCGTCATCCGGGAGATTAACTCCCAGCTGAGTCAAGCGGTTATGCAACCCAGACATAGTGAGTATGTGCTCAGTGACAGAACTGTTTTCCTCCATCTTACAGCTGAAGAACTTGTCAGAGACTTCATATCTCTCGACCTGGGCATGAGCTTGGAAAACCATTTTCAGCTCTTCGAACATCTCATATGCTCCGTGTCTCTCAAAACGTTTTTGGAGTCCCGGCTCTAAGCTGTAAAGCATGCCGCACTGAACGAGGGAGTAGTCATCGGTACGTGCCTGCCAAGCGTTCATAACGTCTTGTTCTGCAGGGAGAACAGGTGCGTCACCCAGCGGTGCTTGTAGGCCATAATCTCTCTTGGCAGCTATGAGGATGATCCTTAGGTTCCGGACCCAGTCCGTGTAGTTGCTGCCATCGTCTTTCAGCTTGGTTTTCTCTAGGAACGCGTTGAAGTTGAGGACTACGTTGGCCATTTGATCTACAAGACATATATTGTAAAATATTTAGACTAAGTTCATGATAATTAAGTTCATCTAATCAAATTATTCAATGAACTCCCACTTAGATAGACATCCCTCCTGTAATCTAAGTATAACATGATCCGAGTTAACTAGGCCGTGTCCGATCATCACGTGAGACGGACTAGTCAACATCGGTGAACATCTTCATGTTGATCGTATCTTCTATACGACTCATGCTCGACCTTTCAGTCTTCTATGTTCCGAGGCCATGTCTGTACATGCTAGGCTCGTCAAGTCAACCTAAGTGTTTGCATGTGTAAATCTGTCTTACACCCGTTGTATGTGAACGTTAGAATCTAACACCCGATCATCACGTGGTGCTTCGAAACAACGAACTGTCGCAACGGTGCATAGTTAGGGGGAACACTTTCTTGAAATTATTATGAGGGATCATCTTATTTACTACCATCGTTCTAAGTAAAAAAGAGGCAAAAACATGATAAACATCACATGCAATCAAATAATAATAGTGACATGATATGGCCGATATCACATAGCTCCTTTGATCTCCATCTTGGGGCTCCATGATCATCTTGTCACCGGCATGACACCATGATCTCCATCATCATGATCTTCATCATCGTGTCTCCATGAAGTTGCTCGCCAACTATTACTTCTACTACTATGGCTAACACGTTTAGCAATAAAGTAAAGTAATTTACATGGCATTTCTCAATGACACGCAGGTCATACAAAAAATAAAGACAACTCCTATGGCTCCTGCCGGTTGTCATACTCATCGACATGCAAGTCGTGATTCCTATTACAATAGCATGAACATCTCATACATCACATATATATCATTCATCATTCATCACAACTTTGGCCATATCATATCACAAAGCACTTGCTGCAAAAACAAGTTAGACGTCCTCTAATTGTTGTTGCAAGTTTTACGTGGCTGAAATAGGGTTTTAGCGAGAACGTTTTCTTACCTACGTTTAAAACCACAACGTGATCTGTCAACTTCTATTTACCCTTCATAAGGAACCTTTTCATCGAATCCGCTCCAACTAAAGTGGGAGAGACAGACACCCGCCAGCCACCTTATGCAACTTGTGCATGTTAGTCGGTGGAACCGGTCTCACGTAAGCGTACGTGTAAGGTTGGTCCGGGCCGCTTCATCCCACAATACTGTTGAAGCAAGATAAGACTAGTAGCGGCAAGAAAGTCGACAACATCAACGCCCACAACAAATTGTGTTCTACTCGTGCAAGAGAACTACGCATAGACCTAGCTCATGATGCCACTGTTGGGGAACGTTGCAGAAAACAAAAAATTTCCTATGGTTTCACCAAGATCCATCTAGGAGTTCATCTAGCAACGAGTGATTGGATTGCATCTACCTACCTTTGTAGATCACGTGCGGAAGCGTTCAAAGAACGGGGATGAGGAAGGCGTACTCGACGTGATCCAAATCACCGGAGATCCTAGCGCCGAACGGACGGCACCTCCACGTTCAACACACGTACGGTCAGCGTAACGTCTCCTCCTTCTTGATCCAGCAAGGGGAAGGAGAGGTTGAGGAAGATGGCTCCAGCAGTAGCACGACGGCATGGTGATGATGGAGCTGCAGTACTCCGGCAGGGCTTCGCCAAGCTCTATGGAGGAGGAGGATGTGTTGGAGAGGGAGAGGGAGGCACCAAAGGCGTGGTGTGAGAGGCCCTCCTTCCCCACTATATATAGGGAGCCAAAGGGGGGGCGCCGGCCCTAGGAGATCCAATCTCCTAGGGGGGCGGCGGCCAAGGGAGGAATCCCTCCCCCCCAAGGCACCTAGGAGGTGCCTTCCCCCTTTGGGACTCTTCCCTTCTTGAACCCTAGGCGCATGGGCCTCTTGGGGCTGGTGCCGTTGGCCCATGTAGGCCAAGGCGTACCCCCTACAGCCCATGTGGCCCCCCGGGGCAGGTGGCCCCACTCGGTGGACCCCCGGGACCCTTCCGGTGGTCCCGGTACAATACCGGTGACCCCGAAACTTGTCCCGATGGCCGAAATAGCACTTCCTATATATAATTCTTTACCTCCGGACCATTCCGGAACTCCTCGTGACGTCCGGGATCTCATCCGGGACTCCGAACAACATTCGGGTTACTGCATATACATATCCCTACAACCCTAGCGTCACCGAACCTTAAGTGTGTAGACCCTACGGGTTCGGGAGGCACGTAGACATGACGGAGACGACTCTCCGGCCAATAACCAACAGCGGGATCTGGATACCCATGTTGGCTCCCACATGCTCCTCGATGATCTCATCGGATGAACCACGATGTTGAGGATTCAAGCAACCCCGTATACAATTCCCTTTGTCAATCGGTATGTTACTTGCCCGAGATTCGATCGTCGGTATCCCAATACCTCGTTCAATCTCGTTACCGGCAAGTCACTTTACTCGTACCGTAATGCATGATCCCGTGACCAGACACTTGGTCACTTTGAGATCATTATGATGATGCATTACCGAGTGGGCCCAGTGATACCTCTCCGTCATACGGAGTGACAAATCCCAGTCTTGATCCGTGTCAACCCAACAGACACTTTCGGAGATACCCGTAGTATACCTTTATAGTCACCCAGTTACGTTGTGACGTTTGGTACACCCAAAGCACTCCTACGGTATCCGGGAGTTACACGATCTCATGGTCTAAGGAAAAGATACTTGACATTGGAAAACTCTAGCAGACGAACTATACGATCTAATGATGTGATCTCGTTATCAATGACATCCAATTTCCATAGTCAGGAAACCATGACTATCTGTTGATCAACGAGCTAGTCAACTAGAGGCTTACTAGGGACATGTTGGTGTCTATTATTCACACATGTATTACGATTTCCGGATAACACAATTATAGCATGAATAAAGACAATTATCATGAACAAGGAAATATAATAATAATGCTTTTATTATTGCCTCTAGGGCATATTTCCAACACATAAATGTGAATTATTTCATGCCCTTTTTTCTTCCCTACTATCCATTGCACCTGTCTATCTTACAATGTCTGTACATTCAATTACTTTTCTTGTTTATCAGCCATTTTCAATTGGAGGGGGTGATGGCAGTATTTGTGGGAGTAAAAACACGGTCTTTAGAAAAGTTCGTGCTACCTGTCGATGGAGATAAAACCACGGTTGTACTTGCCCAAGAACCAACCCCACCACACATAACCCACACTCACGCAGATTGTACCCCTACCCGGACAGAGAACCAGCTACTGATGGGGAACGTAGTAATTTCAAAATTTTCCTACGCACACGCAAGATCATGGTGATGCGTAGCAACGAGAGGGGAGAGTGTGGTCTACGTACCTATGCAGACCGACTGCGGAAGCGTTGACACAACGTAGAGGAAGTAGTCGTACGTCTTCCCGATCTGACCGATCCAAGCACCGTTACTCCGGCACCTCCGAGTTCTTAGCACACGTACAGCCCGATGACGATCCCCAGGCTCCGATCCAGCAAAGCTTCGGGGATGAGTTCCGTCAGCACTACGGCGTGGTGACGATGATGATGTTCTACCGACGCAGGGCTTCGCCTAAGCACTACAACGGTATGACCGAGGTGGAATATGGTGGCAGGGGGCAGCGCACACGGCTAAGGAACGATCATGAGGATCAACTTGTGTGTTCTAGGGTGCCCCCTGCCCCCGTATATAAAGGAGCAAGGGGGAGGCCGGCCGGCCTATGGGGCGCGCCAAGGGAGGGGGAGTCCTCCTCCTAGTGGGAGTAGGACTCCCCTTTCCTAGTCCAACTAGGAGACTTGGGGGGGGGGAGGAAAGAGAGGGAGAGGGAGAGGGAAAGGGGGGCCGCGCCCTCCCCTCCTAGTCCAATTCGGACTCCCTTGAGGGGGGCACGCCACCTCTTGGGCTGCTTCCCTCTCTCTCCCCTCAGGCCCAATAAGGCCCATTACTTCCCCGGGGGGTTCCGGTAACCCCTCCGGCACTCCGGTTTTCTCCGAAATCACCCGGAATGCTTCCGGTGTCCGAATATAGCCGTCCAATATATCAATCTTTATGTCTCGACCATTTCGAGACTCCTCGTCATGTCCGTGATCACATCCGGGACTCCGAACTAACTTCGGTACATCAAAATGCATAATCTCATAATAACTGTCATCGTAACGTTAAGCGTGCGGACCCTACGGTTCGAGAACAATGTAGACATGACGGAGACACATCTCCGGTCAATAACCAATAGCGGGACCTGGATGCCCATATTGGCTCCTACATATTCTACGAAGATCTTTATCGGTCAGACCGCATAACAACATACGTTGTTCCCTTTGTCATCGGTATGTTACTTACCCGAGATTCGATCGTCGGTATCCAATACCTAGTTCAATCTCGTTACCGGCAAGTCTCTTTACTCGTTCCGTAATTCATCATCTTACAACTAACATATTAGTTATAATGCTTGCAAGGCTTATGTGATGTGCATTACCGAGAGGGCCCAGAGATACCTCTCCGACAATCGGAGTGACAAATCCTAATCTCGAAATACGCCAACCCAACATCTACCTTTGGAGACACCTGTAGTACTCCTTTATAATCACCCAGTTACGTTGTGACGTTTGGTAGCACCCAAAGTGTTCCTCCGGTAAATGGGAGTTGCATAATCTCATAGTCATAGGAACACGTATAAGTTATGAAGAAAGCAATAGCAACATACTAAACGATCGGGTGCTAAGCTAATGGAATGGGTCATGTCAATCAGATCATTCAACTAATGATGTGATCCCACTAATCAAATAACAACTATTTTGTCTATGGTTAGGAAACATAACCATCTTTGATTAATGAGCTAGTCAAGTAGAGGCATACTAGTGACACTCTATTTGTCTATGTATTCACACATGCATTATGTTTCCGGTTAATACAATTCTAGCATGAATAATAAAGATTTATCATGATATAAGGAAATAAATAATAACTTTATTATTGCCTCTAGGGCATATTTCCTTCAATCTCCCACTTGCACTAGAGTCAATAATCTAGATTACACCGTAATGATTCTAACACCCATGGAGCCTTGGTGCTGATCATGTTTTGCTCGTGGAAGAGGCTTAGTCAACGGGTCTGCAACATTCAGATCCGTATGTATCTTGCAAATCTCTATGTCTCCCACCTGGACTAGATCCCGGATGGAATTGAAGCGTCTCTTGATGTGCTTGGTTCTCTTGTGAAATTTGGATTCCTGTGCCAAGGCAATTGCACCAGTATTGTCACAAAAGATTTTCATTGGACGCGATGCACTAGGTATGACACCTTGATCGGATATGAACTCCTTCATCCAGACTCCTTCATTTGCTGCTTCCAAAGCAGCTATGTATTCCGTTTCACATGTAGATCCCGCTACGACGCTTTGTTTAGAACTGCACCAACTGACAGCTCCACCATTTAATGTATTTAGAATTATCCGGATCAGTGTCAAAGCTTGCATCAACGTAACCTTTTACGATGAGCTCTTTGTCACCTCCATATATGAGAAACATATCCTTAGTCCTTTTCAGGTATTTCAGGATGTTCTTGACCGCTGTCCAGTGATCCATTCCTGGATTACTTTGGTACCTCCCTGCTAAACTTATAGCAAGGCACACATCAGGTCTGGTACACAGCATTGCATACATGATAGAGCCTATGGCCGAAGCATAGGGAACATCTTTCATTTTCTCTCTATCTTCTGCAGTGGTCGGGCTTTGAGTCCTACTCAATTTCACACCTTGTAACACAGGCAAGAACCCTTTCTTTGCTTGATCCATTTTGAACTTTTTCAAAACTTTGTCAAGGTATGTGCTTTGTGAAAGTCCAATTAGGCGTTTTGATCTATCTCTATAGATCTTAATGCCTAATATATAAGCAGCTTCACCGAGGTCTTTCATTGAAAAACTCTTATTCAAGTATCCCTTTATGCTATCCAGAAATTCTATATCATTTCCAATCAGTAATATGTCATCTACATATAATATCAGAAATGCTACAGAGCTCCCACTCACTTTCTTGTAAATACAGGCTTCTCCAAAAGTCTGTATAAAACCAAATGCTTTGATCACACTATGAAAGCGTTTATTCCAACTCCGAGAGGCTTGCACCAGTCCATAAATGGATCGCTGGAGCTTGCATACTTTGTTAGCTCCCTTTGGATCGACAAAACCTTCTGGTTGCATCATATACAACTCTTCTTCCAGAAATCCATTCAGGAATGCAGTTTTGACATCCATCTGCCAAATTTCATAATCATAAAATGCGGCAATTGCTAACATGATTCGGACAGATTTAAGCATCGCTATGGGTGAGAAGGTCTCATCGTAGTCAATCCCTTGAACTTGTCGAAAACCTTTTGCGACAAGTCGAGCTTTATAGACAGTAATATTACCGTCAACGTCAGTCTTCTTCTTGAAGATCCATTTATTCTCAATTGCTTGCCGATCATTGGGCAAGTCAACCAAAGTCCATACTTTGTTCTCATACATGGATCCCATCTGAGATTTCATGGCTTCAAGCCATTTTGCGGAATCTGGGCTCACCATTGCTTCTTCATAGTTCGTAGGTTCATCATGATCTAGTAGTATGACTTCCAAAACAGGATTACCGTACCACTCTGGTGCGGATCTCATTCTGGTTGATCTACGAAGTTCAGTAGTATCTTGATCTAAAGTTTCATGATCATCATCATTAGCTTCCTCACTAACTGGTGTAGGTGTCACTGAAACAGTTTTCTGTGATGTACTACTTTCCAATAAGGGAGCAGGTACAGTTACCTCGTCAAGTTCTACTTTCCTCCCACTCACTTCTTTCGAGAGAAACTCCTTTTCTAGAAAGGATCCATTCTTGGCAACGAATATCTTGCCTTCGGATCTGTGATAGAAGGTGTACCCAACAGTCTCCTTTGGGTATCCTATGAAGACACATTTCTCCGATTTGGGTTCGAGCTTATCAGGTTGAAGCTTTTTACATAAGCATCGCAGCCCCAAACTTTAAGAAACGACAACTTTCGTTTCTTGCCAAACCATAGTTCATAAGGTGTCGTCTCAACGGATTTTGATGGTGCCCTATTTAATGTGAATGCGGCCGTCTCTAGAGCATAACCCCAAAACGATAGCGGTAAATCTGTAAGAGACATCATAGATCGCACCATATCCAATAAAGTACGATTACGACATTCGGACACACCATTACGCTGTGGTGTTCCCGGTGGCGTGCGTTGCGAAACTATTCCACAATTTTTCAAATGTACACCAAACTCGTAACTCAAATATTCTCCTCCACGATCAGATCGTAGAAACTTTATTTTCTTGTTACGATGATTTTCAACTTCACTCTGAAATTCTTTGAACTTTTCAAATGTTTCAGACTTATGTTTCATTAAGTAGATATACCCATATCTGCTTAAATCATCTGTGAAGGTGAGAAAATAACGATATCCGCCACGAGCCTCAATATTCATCGGACCACATACATCTGTATGTATGATTTCCAACAAATCTGTTGCTCTCTCCATAGTACCGGAGAATGGTGTTTTAGTCATCTTGCCCATGAGGCATGGTTCGCAAGTACCAAGTGATTCATAATCAAGTGGTTCCAAAAGCCCATCAGTATGGAGTTTCTTCATGCGTTTTACACCGATATGACCTAAACGGCAGTGCCACAAATAAGTTGCGCTATCATTATCAACTCTGCATCTTTTGGCTTCAACATTATGAATATGTGTATCACTACTTTCGAGATTCATCAAAAATAGACCACTCTTCAAAGGTGCATGACCATAAAAGATATTACTCATATAAATAGAACAACCATTATTCTCTGATTTAAATGAATAACCGTCTCGCATCAAACAAGATCCAGATATAATGTTCATGCTCAACGCTGGCACCAAATAACAATTATTTAGGTCTAATACTAATCCCGAAGGTAGATGTAGAGGTAGCGTGCCGACCGCGATCACATCGACTTTGGAACCATTTCCCACGCGCATCGTCACCTCGTCCTTTGCCAGTGTTCGCTTAATCCGTAGTCCCTGTTTCGAGTTGCAAATATTAGCAACAAAACCAGTATCAAATACCCAGGTGCTACTGCGAGCTCTAGTAAGGTACACATCAATAACATGTATATCACATATACCTTTGTTCACCTTGCCATCCTTCTTATCCGCCAAATACTTGGGGTAGTTCCGCTTCCAGTGACCAGTCTGCTTGCAGTAGAAGCACTCAGTTTCAGGCTTAGGTCCAGACTTGGGTTTCTTCTCTTGAGTAGCAACTTTCTTGCCGTTCTTTTTGAAGTTCCCCTTCTTCTTCCCTTTGCCCTTTTTCTTGAAACTAGTGGTCTTGTTGACCATCAACACTTGATGCTCCTTCTTGATTTCTACCTCCGCGACTTTCAGCATTGCGAAGAGCTCGGGAATAGTCTTATTCATCCCTTGCATATTATAGTTCATCAAGAAGCTCTTGTAGCTTGGTGGCAGTGATTGGAGAATTCTGTCAATGACGCAATCATCTGGAAGATTAACTCCCAATTGAATCAAGTGATTATTATACCCAGACATTTTGAGTATATGCTCACTGACAGAACTGTTCTCCTCCATCTTGCAGCTATAGAACTTATTGGAGACTTCATATCTCTCAATCCGGGCATTTGCTTGAAATATTAACTTCAACTCCTGGAACATCTCATATGCTCCATGACGTTCAAAACGTCGTTGAAGTCCCGATTCTAAGCCGTAAAGCATGGCACACTGAACTATCGAGTAGTCATCAGCTTTGCTCTGCCAGACGTTCATAACACCTGGTGTTGCTCCAGCAGCAGGCCTGGCACCCAGCGGTGCTTCCAGGACGTAATTCTTCTGTGCAGCAATGAGGATAATCCTCAAGTTACGGACCCAGTCCGTGTAATTGCTACCATCATCTTTCAACTTTGCTTTCTGAAGGAACGCATTAAAATTCAACGAAACAACAGCACGAGCCATCTATCTACAATCAACAGCAAGATACTATCAGGGACTAAGTTCATGATAAATTTAAGTTCAATTAATCAAATTTAAAGAACTCCCACTTAGATAGACATCCCTCTAATCCTCTAAGTGATCACGTGATCCAAATCAACTAAACCATAACCGATCATCACGTGAGATGGAGAAGTTTTCAATGGTGAACATCGTTATGTTGATCATATCTACTATATGATTCACGCTCGACCTTTCGGTCTCCGTGTTCCGAGGCCATATCTGCATATGCTAGGCTCGTCAAGTTTAACCCGAGTATTCTGCGTGTGCAAAAACTGGCTTGCACCCGTTGTAGATGAACGTAGAGCTTATCACACCCGATCATCACGTGGTGTCTGGGCACGACGAACTTTGGCAACGGTGCATACTCAGGGAGAACACTTCTTGATAATTTAGTGAGAGATCATCTTGCCGGGGTACTGATCCACGGGCACCTATGGGACCGGCGGACCGGGTCCGTTTCGGTTCGGCGGGGGCGGAGATCGTGCAAAGAGCAGATCGAGGCGAAGCACACGAGCGATTTACCCAGGTTCGGGCCGCACGGATGCATAAAACCCTACTCCTGCTTAGTGGTTTGTATTGAGTTCTTGCTCGGGAGCGCGGAGTGCTACAGTACACACCAGCAGCTAACGAGACCGAGCGTGAGTGTTCTTGAGCTAGCTAACCCCCTCCACGTTGCGCATGGGCCTCCTTTTATATGCTCAAGGGGTCACCAATAGGTGGCAACGGAGGCAAGGGTAAAAATGGAAAGGTGCTGTCGTAGGTACAGCTACCTGCTACAGTGTATCATACCTAACCCTGACGGCAGGGGACAAGGGCATTAAATGCCCGTCTGTGTCGCCTGAACAGTGCAAAAAGGACCGTCAAGGACGCCACCGCTCGCCACGATGGCGATCTTGTCAGCGCCGCTTGCCACCGCGCACCGCAAGCTGCACAGCCTCCCGCCACGTACGCCTGGAGGGTCCCAGAGCGACACGTTGGTGGATGTGCTGGAGCGCGGTCACAGAGTGATGGCTTGCCGCGGCAAGCGCCTTGCCGCGGTCGTTGTCTTGTCGCGCCCGGGAGCTTGTCGCTCACCGAGCCTTGCCGGGGCGCGTGGCGCGTCGCGGCAAGTTCCTTGAAGTGCCTTGGTTGTCCTTCCCGACAAGCTCCTCTTGCCGGGGTCTTGAGGTGCCTTGGTTGGCCTTCCCGGAAAGCTCCTCTTGCCGGGGTCTTGTTTCCTTGGCTTGGATACTTTGTTCTTGAATGGCTCGAAAGGAACCACGGAGGACCTTGGCGGTCACCCGGCAAGCCTTGCCGCGGGACCCTGCGACTGCCCGTGCACAAGTTCGGGATACTAGGGTACCCCTACTCTAGTACACCGACAGGAGCCCCCGGGCCTGGGCCATACACGGTGCCGAGCGCTGTTGGGCCAGGCCCAAAATAGGGCACGGGCACGCGCGGCCTAGGTTACGCCGTATCTCTCTCCGTATCCACCGCGCCCTCCCCGAACGGCACGCGTTGAATGCGGCATCGTGGGAGAGATCGTGGGTGGTTACTTTATTTGGAAATGCGGAACGTCCGCCCCCTCCCACTTTATAAGCAGGGGAAACAGGGGAAGTTCGCCCATTCGCCCGTTGCTGTTTCCAATCTCAGAAATCTCCGCCGCTCCCCCGTCTTCCCAAAGCAGAGAGAGAGAGAGAGCAGCGCTCTGCCCCCCATCGCCACCAGCCCCACTAACGCCGTCGACCTCCTCCACTACTTCCGCCATGGCCCCGAAGGCCGACAAGGGGAAGGTCGTGAAGTCGACCGAGGCGCAGCGGCTCGCGGCGCTGCGGAAGGAGCGAGCAGTCTTCCCCCCCAAGCTTGCCGCGAAGGAGCTGAGGGAGAACTTCTATCTCTTCTGGTCGACGGAGACACGAGCGCATCCGCGCACGAAGGTACTCCCCGCCGCCGCTTGGAAGAAGGCCCCGAATGGATACCCCTTCTTCGCATTGTTCTTCTACTGCGGGCTCTGCCCGCCCTTTTCTGAATTCTTCTGCGACATCATGAATACCTATGGATTCCACCTCCTTGACTTCACCCCCAACGTCGTCCTGACCATGGCAGTTTTCGCGCATCTCTGCGAAAACTTTGTCGGAGTCCATCCCAACGTAGCCCTCTTTCGCCATTTCTTCATACCCCGAGTAGAGAGAGGAGAGCCTCTATCCGGCGGAATCGCCTGGATCTCAAGGGCCGGCAAGAAGGAAACGTATCTGGAGGGAGAGTTCCGCGGCAAGTGGGAGGAGTGGAGGGCAGATTGGTGCTGGATTGACGAGGAGAACCCGCAGCCATTCACCATCCGGCGCCAAACCCCAATAGAACGCGGCAGCGATTGGAGTGACGTGGCCCCGGAGGACTATAGGCTCAGGATTGCCGTCACCAGGATCCTGCGCCTCAGGCTTGCCGGACTCACTGTCGGCGCTGTTGGCGCGGATTTCCTTTGCCGCCGCATCGCCCCCCTGCAGGAACGGGGGAGGCCCACTTGGGAGTTCAAGAACGCGGCAGACATCATGAGGCTGCGGCCGGGCCTCAACTTCAACTTCACAGTCTTGGAGCTCAACGCGATGCTTCAGGAGCTCTTCAAATATGACCCCCAACATCCTGAGGTCTTCAGGTTGCCGGGGGGTGTCGTTCCATTGTGCAACAATTCCGCGCTCGACCGCATCCGTGCAATGATGCCGGAGTGCGACTCGCACGGAATTGTGCCAACTTGGCAGGAGCCTGCAGACGACGTCGTGCAGCAATTCTTTGATGACTTGGTGGAAGTGCCGATCCGCCCTGACGAGAAGGACAACCTCACCCGCGACACCACGGATGCAGAGATGGCGCTCATCGCCACTAGGCTGGAGGAGGCAGCGGCAGCCGCAGCCGCGGGCGAGTTTGGATTCACTATGGAGGAGGCAGACGCACCAGAAGCGGCAAGCCGTGCCGAGCGAGGAGAGCCCGCCGGCAAGAAGGAACTTGCCGGGCGTGACGCCGAGCCGAGCGAGCCCGCCAAGGACACGAGCGGCTCATTGGAAATCGACTCCTCTTCCACTTCGTCTTCAGACAGCTCGCCGCAAGCAGAGCCTCCATCCCCACCAAGAAGGCGTCTCCGCAAGGCCGGCGACGTGGCGGAGCGGCAAGCAGGTCAACAGTCGCCACGCCGCGTGACACGCTCTACCGCGGCAAACACCGTTGCCGCAGGAGCGCCTCATGCCGCGACGGCAACTGGAGCGGAGTCTAGCCGGACCGCTGCTTCAGTTCCTGCCGCTGCTCACGCCGCGCCGGAAGCGGGGTCGTCTCAGACCACCGCCACTGCTCCCGCCAAGCGGCCAAGGGAAGCTTCTCCTCCGCCTCCTCGCGCCGGGCGCGCGCCGGACTTCGACTTCTCCGCATTCAGCTCCGACGAGGAAGAAGAAGAAGAGTAAGCCTCTCTTGCTGTACTTGCAGTTCTTCACTCCTTGCTGTTTATCTTGCTTCTCACTTGCTTTTCTCTGAACTTGTTCCTCTTTAGGACTCTGGCCCAGAGAGCGGCAAAGAGAGCTAAGGTCCCGGTGATCGTCATCGAGGACGAGCCCATTGCGACAGCAGGTGGCGCGCCCGAGACAACCTTGCCGGACCCGGCGACTTTTCTCCAGAGCAGCCCCCAGCGTAAGTGTATGATTTGCTTCCCGCTGCGAGGTGCGCATGAGTACTTGTCTTTACTGATATCTTCTTGCTAACTTGTGTAGGAGCCGAGCAGCCCCACCAGGAGCCAAGGGAGGATCCCCCGACAAGGGAAAACTCTCCGACAAGGGAGGGCTTTCCGGTAAGGGAGAAATCTCCGGCAAGGGAAGGTTCTCCGGCAAGGGACAGCAGCAGCGGCCCCCCAACGGCAGAGACCACAACTGCAGAACCCGGCACAGGTACTCCTTTGCTTCAAAACTTCCCTTGGGCTCTTCTTCTCTTGATCTTTCTATGTTTTTGCTGGATTTTGCTTGACTCTTCTCCCCTTGCCGGCTGTCAGACCCATCTGCTGCGGAGCAGATGGAGACCGAGGTCGCCGCCGAAGAAACGGCCGGCGCTGGCGATCCTGCCGGTGCCGAGGCCGCCAAGGCTGCCGCCGCAGCAACTGGTGAGGAGTCTGGCGATCGTACCGACGGCCCAGAGGCCGCAGGAGCGCCAGGCGCTACGCCGACCGCCAACCCGTCCGCCGAAGCCGCAACGCCAAGCGCCGAGGGGCCCCAGCTAGGCATCTACTTGAAGGCCGGCGACAACGTCTTCATCAATCCTCCCGGGGCATCCAGCTCCAGGGCGCCGGTCGAGGGGGAGATCTTCGACGGGGAAGTGCTCGCCTCCGCGGGGCTGACACTGGTCGACGCGCCGAGCAGCAGCAGCAACGAGCCCGAGGAGGAGTGGCTGCTGCGGAAGTTGATGTCGCTCTACCGCGCGCGGCAAGCTAAGCTGGAGTCCCGCGAGGCGCTTGTCGCGAAGGCGGGAGCAGACATTGAAAAGCGCGCGGAAGAGCTCGGGGGTTTCCACCGGGAAGCCCTCCGATCCCTGGCAGAGGAGCGGGAGCAGCTCGCTGAGGCGCAGAAGGCCTTCCTCCTCGAGAAGGTCGAAGTCGAAGAGCGGCAGCGACTTGCCGCTGTGAAGCTGGCCGCGGAGGAGGGCGAGCTGGCGCAGCGGAAGGTCAACCTCGACGCCCACGAGGAGGAGCTTGCCGAGCGCGAGGAAAAACTCGGCGGAGCCCTCAAACAAGCAGAGGACGCCGCCGCCGCCGCCGAGGCCGCCAAGGAGGAGTTGAAGACGAAGGTGGCGCGGCTGGAGGCGGATCTTGCCGAGAAGGGCAAAGTGCTCGGCGCCGCCAAGGACTCCAACATGGGTCTTGAGCTGAAGCTGACCGCTTTGACCAAGGCTCTGGATGGCGCCAAGAAGCAGGAAGCGGCCTTGAAAGAAGAGATCAAGGCCGACAAGGTGCTGCTAGAGAGCGTTGCCGCCATCCAAAACACCTTCAGGGAGACTGTGGAGCATTGGACAGAAAGTCTGGTGAACGCCGCCACAGATATTGACAGGGAGTTGGCACAGCTAGGGATGGAAGATCTCGGGTATCCCTCCGACGACAACCTCCAACCCAGCGCCAAGCTCGTCTTGTTCTTCAAGGGCGTGGCGACGGCCCTCCAGCGACTCCGGGAGAGGATCCCGAAGCAGCTGGCCGACGAGTCGCGCAAGATCTGCGCGGGAGCTCTCCAGAAAGTGCTGATGAAGGTGGCCTTCCGCAATCCGGGCCTCCGCCTCACCAACGTTCTCAGGACCTTGCCGCCGGATGCTGATCTGGAGGAGCTCAAGGCCCTTGTCGCACCCATTGTGGACAAGGTGAGCGGGATCAAGAGGATCGAAGGCGATCGCGTAGATTAGGCCGCCCATTACTTCTTTTCTTGTCGCTGTTTGGCAAGTTTATGGAAACAATGTATTAGAGCCGCGACAAGCTATCTTTGTAATATAACTCTATTCTGGGTGTTAATTGCAATGTTATTCCCTTTACTTGATTCCTCCCTTTGTATGTCTTTTTACCCTACGCTTTTAGGGAACTTGCCGGTGCAGGCACCTTGGCCGCGAGCACTGAGTGCGGAACGTCAGCAGCCTGCTGGCGGTGCCGCTACCGGCAAGAAACCTTGCCGCAACTAGTTGCAGCTCACTTAAGTTGTCGAGCGAACTCGAAACAAAGTAAGGGCGCTAGCAGCTCACTTAAGTTGTTGAGCGGACTCGAAACAAAGTAAGGGCGCTAGCAGCTCACTTAAGTTGTTGAGCGGACTCGAAACAAAGTAAGGGCGCAACTAGCTACGAGTTGGTTCCTCCGCGCACAGGTTTTCCATACAAAGTGCGGTCGTTCAAGGAAAATAACTTAAAATTTAAAAAATCTGATTGCTCAAACTTTGGCAACTTAGCTTTTCTGTTGCTTGCTTCCCGGCAAAGCGAATCTTTCTTGAACGACGCCTGGTCCATACCATCGTCCTCTCCTTCCCCCCCCCCCGGCAAACTTGTGGGCGAGGGGAACCTTCCTTTCAAAAGAAAGAAGAGACAATACAGATATGGAGCCTTACGGCTCGTTATTGCTTACCTGGAGTAGGTGCTGCACAAAGTGTCAGATCGTATATGCCAAAAAATAGAAAGCATGAAATCGACAAAATGTGCGGAGCACATGAGCTTTACTTATGCACGGGGTCTGCGCCTAGCTTTGTACAAAGGATTACATGCAACAGCGGCAAGACTTGTACAAAAGGTGGTTGCGGAACAGGTTCCGGCAACCGCGCCTTACGGGTAAAACTTACGAAGATGTTCAATGTTCCAGGAGTTGCTCACCGGAATGCCATCTTCGGTCTCAAGGCGGACAGTGCCAGGCCTAGTGACTCGTTTCACCCGGTAAGGGCCTTCCCACTTCGGCGTCAACTTGTTGGAATTCTTGGCGGTCTGAACACGCCGAAGAACAAGGTCACCTTCCTCGAGACTTCTGGCGTTAACTTTGCGGCTATGGTAGCGGCGCAAAGTTTGTTGGTAGCGAGCAGCTCGCACAGCAGCCTGAAGACGATCTTCCTCAAGGAGCAGCGCGTCATCTTGTCGCAGCTGCTCTTGCTCAAGCTCATCATAAGTGAGCACTCGAGGTGACCCGTATACGAGTTCCGTGGGGATAACTGCCTCTTCTCCATAGACTAGAGCGAAAGGTGTCTGCCCAGTGGCTCGATTTGGCGTCGTCCTGATCGACCAAAGAACCACCAGCAGCTCCTCGATCCAGTTTCTTCCGGACTTGTGCAGCCTGTCGAAAGTTCTGGTCTTGAGCCCGCGTAGCACTTCAGCATTTGCCCTCTCCGCTTGACCGTTGCTTCTCGGGTGAGCAACAGAAGCGAAGCAGACCTTGGCGCCAAGATCTTGGATGTACTGCATGAAGGTGCGGCTCGTGAATTGTGTACCGTTGTCGGTGATTATCCTGTTAGGGATCCCGAAGCGGCAAACAATCGACCTGAAGCACTTGACTGCTGACTGTGCTGTCACCTTCCTCACTGGTTCCACTTCCGGCCACTTTGTGAACTTGTCGATTGCAACGTACAAGTACTCAAAGCCCCCGACTGCTCGGGGAAAGGGGCCGAGGATGTCGAGCCCCCAGACCGAAAATGGCCAGGATAAAGGGATCGTCTGGAGAGATTGAGCTGGTTGGTGTATCTGTTTGGAATGGAACTGGCACGCTTCACACTTGGTTACTTATGCAGTCGCATCCTGGAGGGCTGTTGGCCAGAAGAAACCTTGCCGGAATGCTTTGCCGACAAGTGCTCTTGCACCGATGTGGTGGCCACATATGCCTCCATGTATCTCTGCCAACAGCTTTTGTCCGTCTTCCCGGTGAATACACTTCAATTTCACACCGTTGAGTCTTCTTCTGTACAGTGTCTTATCGACAAACTGGTACATACTTGACTGCCGGGCTACTCTTTCCGCTTCTTCTTGCTCTTCGGGAAGTTCTCCTGTCTGAAGGAAATGGACAATCTGCTGCGCCCATGCTGGAGCTTGTGGCTCGACAACAAGGACTAAAGGCAAATCTGCTGCTGCGGGAACATCCGCTTCTACAGCGAGAACTTGCTGCTCTGCCGGAGCTTGACGTTCCCCGGCAAGCTTGCCGGAGCAAAATTTGTCGGGAGCCTCTGCTTCAACGGAACAAACCCTAGGGCTTGCCGGAGCAGACTGCTCCTCAGCACTCTTAGCGTTGATCTTGGGGACCTTCTTGGCGGCGGCTTCAGGAAGCTCTGCCGGCAAATAGTCACCAGAAATCAACTTCCTCTTCTTGCTCTGTCCAGTTGATGGTGTTACGGACGGCTGAGTCAGCTTGAGCACAAAGTTCCCTGGTTCCACAGGTAACTTAAGTGTGGCGCACTTTGACAGGCCATCGGCAATGGCGTTCTGAGCTCTTGGAACATGCTCCATTTGTAGGCCGTCAAAGTGCTCTTCTAGCTTTCTCACTTCGTCGACGTAAGCTTCCATCAACGGACTCTGATAGTTCTTGTTTACTTGGCGGACGACAAGCTGTGAGTCACCCCTGACAATGAGCTTCTTGATCCCAAGGTCTGCCGTGATCCTGAGACCGGCAAGCAAGCCTTCATACTCTGCAGTATTGTTTGTTGCTTGCTCCTTGGGAAAGTGCATCTGGACTACGTACTTGAGGTGCTCTCCGGTGGGTGCGACAAGCAGCACGCCAGCACCGGCGCCTTGCAGCGAAAAGGCACCATCAAAGTACATCAGCCACTCTTTGCTTGCTTCTTCGACGGGGTGCTCGTTTATGGAATTTCTTCATCTGGTGTTGGCGTCCATTCTGCTATAAATTCTGCCAATGCTCTGCTCTGGATAGTTGAAGTGCTCTCATGTGCTTGGAAATAGTGGCGCAGCTTTCTCGAGGATTGGAAATAGTGGTTCCAGTGCTTGACAGTTCCAGTGCCCACTCAACAATCCTGCCTGTCGCTTTTGGATTTTGTAATATCCTCTTCAGCGGAAAGCGGGTGACAAGTGTGATCTCATGTGCTTGGAAATAGTGGCGCAGCTTTCTCGAGGCCATGAGAAGGCCGAAAAGCAACTTCTGCATGCCAGAGTACCTTGACCTAGCCCCCTGCAGAAGGGAACTGACAAAGTAAACTGGGCGCTGCACCATCTTCTTCTGTATTTCCTCGCGTATCTGCGCAGATCCATCTTTGTCGGGACCAGAGCTTGTCGGGGAAGCCCCCTGCTTGTCGCTGGATGTGCTTGCCGCGGTTGCTGGCTCGTCATCTGCCTCCCTCTCCGCTACTAACGCAGCACTAACCACTTGATTGGTTGCCGCTATATATAGCAGCAACTTCTCTTATGGCCTAGGTGCGACAAGTATTGGAGGGGAGGACAGGTATCTCTTCAAGTCTTGCAGCGCAGCCTCCGCTTCCGGAGTCCATTTCATTGGACCTGCCTTTTTCAATAATTTGAAAAATGGCAGGGCGCGCTCAGCAGACCTAGAGATAAACCTGCTGAGAGCAGCCACGCAACCGGCAAGTCTTTGTACATCCTTGACGCGCTTTGGTGCTTCAATCTGCTCAATGGCCTTGATCTTGTCGGGATTGGCTTCAATTCCCCGCTGGGACATGAAGAACCCGAGAAGCTTGCCGGAAGGAACTCCAAACACACACTTCTCTGGGTTGAGCTTGAGGCTGATCTTGCGCAGATTTGCAAAGGTCTCGTCTAAATCTTGAATCAGGGTTGCTCTGTCCTTGCTCTTGACCACTATGTCATCCATGTAGGCTTCCACATTTCTGTGAATTTGCGGCTCAAGGGCGATATGGACTACTCTTGAAAATGTTGAACCAGCATTTTTTAATCCGAAAGGCATCCGTATGAAACAGTACGTGCCACATGGAGTAATAAATGCGGTCTTCTCCTCATCCTCTTCTGCCATGAAGATCTGATGATATCCTGAGTATGCGTCAAGAAATGAAAGCAAATCACATCCGACTGTGGAGTCAATAATCTGGTCAATGCGCGGCAAAGGAAATGGGTCTTTGGGACAAGCTTTGTTAACATCGGTAAAATCGATACAAAGTCTCCATTTCCCATTTGCCTTGCGCACGACTACAGGATTGGCCAGCCACGTAGGATGGAGCACTCCTCTGACAAGGCCTGCTGCTTCCAACTTCTTGATCTCTTCTGCTATGAATTCTTGGCGCTCCACTGCTTGCTTCCTGACCTTCTGCTTGACGGGCCGTGCATGAGGACAAACGGCAAGGTGGTGCTCAATTACTTTCCTGGGAACACCGGGGATGTCAGACGGTTGCCACGCAAACACGTCGACATTCGCCCGCAGGAAAGCAATGAGCGTGCTTTCCTATTTAGGGTCGAGAGTGGCATTGATGGTGAAGGTACCACCAGTGCCGTCCTCCTTGGCGGACACCTTTTTCGTCTCTGGCGGAGCTGCCATCGTCTTCTTACACTTGCCGGTGGAGCTCGATGGTGCGTCCTCGACGGCAGCGCAGCACTTCGAAGAGGTGCGCTTGCCGGAGTGGGCATCAGAACTCTTGCCGGACTTGGTCTTCTTCCCCCCGGGAGCTTCAGCGGCAAGTGATTCGCGATCTGCTGCGGCTGCTGCTTCCCGGTAGATCTTGTCGGCGCAGATAAGAGCATCTTTCTTGTCGCCAGGGACAGAGATGACGCATATCGGGCCTGGCATCTTCAGTATATTGTATGCATAGTGAGAGGCTGCCATGAACTTGGCGAGTGCGGGACGGCCAAGTATCCCATTGTAAGGTAATGGAATATCGGCAACGTCGAAAGTGACCCTCTCAGTCCTGAAGTTCAGCTCGCTGCCAAATGTAACTGGCAACGTGACCTTCCCCTTCAGCTTGCTCCTTCCCGGATTGATTCCTTGGAATGTGCCGGTCTCTTCGAGCTCGCTGTCGGGGATCTGGAGTTTCTGGAGCACAGCGGAGGAGATCAGATTCAAGCCGGCCCCGCCGTCAACTAACATCTTGGTGACCTTGAGGTTGCGGATAGTTGGTGAAACCAACATCGGCAAACACCCGACCGCAGTTGTGCGATCAGGGTGGTCCTCAATATCGAAGATGATAGGCGTGCTGGACCACTTCAGAAGCTTGCGTGATTCGACGGGTGGTTCTGCTGCATTAACTTCCCGCACCCACTGCTTGAGCTGGCGGTGCGAAGTATGCAGAGAAGCGCCACCGTCAACGCACAAGACCTCTGTGGCTTTCTGGAACTCCTGCTCACTGGTCTCGGCATCCTCCATGTCTTCGTCGTCGTCGTCGTCTTCATCGTTGTCGCGGCCGCGGGGAGGTCTATCTCCTTGCCGCTGCTTGGCCTTGCCGCGGCGTCCTCCCCGGCCGGCGCGCTTCTTGCCGGATTCTCCAGCACCTCCTTGGGCCCTCTCCTCGTCGCGTCGCTCGTATTCAGCTTTTTGCTGCTGAACAAGCTGCTCGACTTTCTTGCAGCTCTGGAGGTCGTGGCCCTTGGTGCGGTGAATCTTGCAGTACTGCTTGTCGGTGCTGTCCTGCTTGTCGGCGACCGCCACAGCCTGGCAGTTGGCGCATGCGGCAATTTCCTTGCCGGAGCTACCAACTTTGGCTTTCTTGGCGCCACCTTCGTTGCCGGACTGCTCAACGACTAGCACCTCTTTGCCTTTCTTCTTCCTGTTCCGCCGCCGGTTTTTCTTTGCCGGGGCAGTATCCTCGCTGTCAGATCCTCCTTCTCCTGCATTCTCTTCGGGGAGTTTCCTCCCTTCCTCAGCACGTGCACACTTGTCGGTCAGGGCATACAGCTCACTGACGTCTCTGATCTTGCACATCGCCATCTCCTCCCGCATCCTGCGGTTACGCACGTTCTGATGGAAAGCGTTGATGACCGCGACAGGGTGGACATCTGGGATGTTGTGCTGTACACGGCTGAATCTCTGAATGTACTTGCGCAGGGGCTCTCCTTCCTTCTGGGCGAGCAGATGAAGGTCACTCTCTTGGCCATGAGGTTTGTGGCCGCCTGTAAAGGCGCCGACAAACTGATGGCATAGGTCTGCCTAGGAGGATATGGAGTTGTCCGGCAAGTGCATGAGCCAGGACCTGACGTTGGGCTTGAGCACCAGCGGAAAGTAGTTGGCAAGGATCTTGTCGTCTCGCCCCCCGGCAGCCTGCACCGCGATGGTGTAGATGCTGAGGAACTCCGACGGATGCGTCTTGCCGTCGTACTTCTCGGGTACGTCTGGCTTGAAATTCTTCATGCTGGGCCACTGGACTTGCCGCAGCTCACGAGTGAACGCAGGGCAACCTACCGCGTACGGCAAGTCGCCTGGTTCCCCTGGCGCATGCATATCGACAGAGGGCCCAGCGCGCTGGTCTGATTGACACCGTGCTTCTCTTCGACGCTCGATGCGAGTACGAGCGTCTTCTTGTCGTCGTTCTTGAAGAACTTGGCGCTGATCGCGACGAGCCCGCGGATCTGATGACGCAGTGGAGTCGCTGTCGAGGTGGATCCGGCGAGTCGGCGACCTTGGCCTTCGGGGCGGAGAGTGCACAGAGGTTGCACCCCCACCGGTCTTGTCGCCACCGGCTCGTGCCTGGCTGGCTGGCTGCGGCTGCGATGTGCTCGGCTGCCGTTGAGTGTCGCCGTTGGCGAAGCCGATGAGACTCTGGATGGTAGCCCTCCAATCGTCGATCTTGTCTACCGTTGGAGGGTAGTCTAGGAGCAGTTGAGCTCGCGCCAAAGCTTCTGCTGCAGTGGCGGGTGGCAGTGGCGAACGGTGCAAGGAGCGGGATATGCTCGGACTTCTAACCACGTTAGAAGGAGCAGTATCCCGTCCGGGCGACCGCGTCTCGCTCGCGCCAGCATGTTGGCGAGCATGGTGGTCTTGAGCGCTCCGAGATCCACCAGCTCGATCTTGGTCTAGCAAACGCATGGTACCGTGAGTACCATGACGCCGCTGGTCCCGCGCCTCCTGAGATGGGCGCGGTGCATGTACGGACGCTGAGGTCTTGGAGTGCGCCCGATCGTTATGGGAGCCGGCTACGCCGCCGATGGGCAGCACAGCCTTGTCCTTGGACCTGGCAGCACCGTGAGCTCCCTCGTCGACGCGTGTTCTTCCGCCGGCGCCTGCCCCATCAGCCGTTTGCTCCGGCGATGGTGGGTTTGGCGCGGACGGAGCAGCCGCCTCCGAAACCTTCTTCTTCGGCGGCATGTTGATGAAGATGAGGAAGATCTAGCCCGCGAGAACGCCGGATCTGGTTCACACAACCTCGACGCCCCCTACCTGGCGCGCCAAAGATGCCGGGGTACTGATCCACGGGCACCTATGGGACCAGCGGACCGGGTCCCTTTCGGTTCGGCGGGGGCGGAGATCGTGCAAAGTGCAGATCGAGGCGAAGCACGCGAGCGATTTACCCAGGTTCGGGCCGCACGGATGCGTAAAACCCTACTCCTGCTTAGTGGTTTGTATTGAGTTCTTGCTCGGGAGCGCGGAGTGCTACAGTACACACCAGCAGCTAACGAGACCGAGCGTGAGTGTTCTTGAGCTAGCTAACGCCCTCTACGTTGCGCATGGGCCTCCTTTTATATGCTCAAGGGGTCACCAACAGGTGGCAACAGAGGCAAGGGTAAAAATGGAAAGGTGCTGTCGTAGGTACAGCTACCTGCTATAGTGTATCATACCTAACCCTGGCGGCAGGGGACAAGGGCATTAAATGCCCGTCTGTGTCGCCTGAACAGTGCAAAAAGGACCGTCAAGGACGCCACCGCTCGCCACGATGGCGATCTTGTCAGCGCCGCTTGCCACCGCGCACCGCAAGCTGCACAGCCTCCCGCCACGTACGCCTGGAGGGGTCCCAGAGCGACACGTTGGTGGATGTGCTGGAGCGCGGTCACAGAGTGGTGGCTTGCCGCGGCAAGCGCCTTGCCGCGGTCGTTGTCTTGTCGCGCCCGGGAGCTTGTCGCTCACCGAGCCTTGCCGGCGCGCGTGGCGCGTCGCGGCAAGTTCCTTGAAGTGCCTTGGTTGGCCTTCCCGGCAAGCTCCTCTTGCCGGGGTCTTGAGGTGCCTTGGTTGGCCTTCCCGGAAAGCTCCTCTTGCCGGGGTCTTGTTTCCTTGGCTTGGATACTTTGTTCTTGAATGGCTCGAAAGGAACCACGGAGGACCTTGGCGGTCACCCGGCAAGCCTTGCCGCGGGACACTGCGACTGCCCGTGCACAAGTTCGGGATACTAGGGTACCCCTACTCTAGTACACCGACACATCTTATAATGCTACCGTCAATCAAAGCAAGATAAGATGCATAAAAGATAAACATCACCTGCAATCAATATAAGTGATATGATATGGCCATCATCATCTTGTGCCTGTGATCTCCATCTCCGAAGCACCGTCATGATCACCATCGTCACCGGCGCGACACCTTGATCTCCATCGTAGCATCGTTGTCGTCTCGCCAATCTTATGCTTCCACGACTATCGCTACCGCTTAGTGATAAAGTAAAGCATTACATCGCGATTTCATTGCATACAATAAAGCGACAACCATATGGCTCCTGCCAGTTGCCGATAACTCGGTTACAAAACGTGATCATCTCATACAATAAAATTTAGCATCATGCCTTGACCATATCACATCACAACATGCCCTGCAAAAACAAGTTAGACGTCCTCTACTTTGTTGTTGCAAGTTTTATGTGGCTGCTATGGGCTTAAGTAAGAACCAATTCTCACCTACGCATCAAAACCACAACGATAGTTTGTCTTGACTCCGTTTTAACCTTCGCAAGGACCGGGCATAGCCACACTCGGTTCAACTAAAGTTGGAGAGACTGTCGCCCGCAAGCCACCTATGTGCAAAGCACGTCGGGAGAACCGGTCTCGCGTAAGCGTACGCGTAATGTCGGTCCGGGTCATCACGTCCAACAATACCGCCGAACCAAAGTATGACATGCTGGTAGGCAGTATGACTTATATCGCCCACAACTCACTTGTGTTCTACTCGTGCATATAACATCAAACCATAAAACCTAGGCTCGGATGCCACTGATGGGGAACGTAGTAATTTCAAAATTTTCCTACGCACACGCAAGATCATGGTGATGCTTAGCAACGAGAGGGGAGAGTGTTGTCTACGTACCTACGCAGACCGACTGCAGAAGCGTTGACACAATGTAGAGGAAGTAGTCGTACGTCTTCCTGATCCGACGATCCAAGAACCGTTACTCCGGCACCTCCGAGTTCTTAGCACACGTACAGCTCGATGACGATCCCCGGGCTCCGATCCAGCAAAGCTTTGGGGATGAGTTCCGTCAGCACGACGGCGTGGTGACGATGATGATGTTCTACCAACGCAGGGCTTCGCCTAAGCACTACAACGGTATGACCGAGGTGGAATATGGTGGCAGGGGGCACCGCACACGGCTAAGGAACGATCACGAGGATCAACTTGTGTGTTCTAGGGTGCCCCCTGCCCCCGTATATAAAGGAGCAAGGGGGAGGCCGGCCGGCCTATGGGGCGCGCCAAGGGAGGGGGAGTCCTCCTCCTAGTGGGAGTAGGACTCCCCTTTCCTAGTCCAACTAGGAGACTTGGGGGGGGAGGAAAGAGAGGGAGAGGGAGAGGGAAAGGGAAAGGGGGGGCGCCCTCCCCTCCTAGTCCAATTCGGACTCCCTTGATGGGGGGGGCGCGCCACCTCTTGGGCTGCGGCCCTCTCTCTCCCCTCAGGCCCAATAAGGCCCATTACTTCCCCGGGGGGTTCCGGTAACCCCTCCGGCACTCCGGTTTTCTCCGAAATCACCCGGAACGCTTCCGGTGTCCGAATATAGCCGTCCAATATATCAATCTTTATGTCTCGGCCATTTCGAGACTCCTCGTCATGTCCGTGATCACATCCGGGACTCCGAACTAACATCGGTACATCAAAATGCATAATCTCATAATAACTTTCATCGTACCGTTAAGTGTGCGGACCCTACGGTTCGAGAACAATGTAGACATGACCGAGACACATCTCCGGTCAATAACCAATAGCGGGACCTGGATGCCCATATTGGCTCCTACATATTCTATGAAGATCTTTATCGGTCAGACCGCATAACAACATACGTTGTTCCCTTTGTCATCGGTATGTTACTTACCCGAGATTCGATCGTCGGTATCCAATACCTAGTTCAATCTCGTTACCGGCAAGTCTTTTACTCGTTCCGTATTACACCATCTTACAACTAACATATTAGTTATAATGCTTGCAAGGCTTATGTGATGTGCATCACCGAGAGGGCCCAGAGATACCTCTCCGACAATCGGAGTGACAAATCCTAATCTCGAAATACGCCAACCCAACATCTACCTTTGGAGACACCTTTAGTACTCCTTTATAATCACCCAGTTACGTTGTGACGTTTGGTAGCACCCAAAGTGTTCCTCCGGTAAACGGGAGTTGCATAATCTCATAGTCATAGGAACATGTATAAGTTATGAAGAAAGCAATAGCAACATACTAAACGATCGGGTGCAAAGCTAATGGAATGGGTCATGTCAATCAGATCATTCAACTAATGATGTGATCCCATTAATCAAATAACAACTATTTTGTCTATGGTTAGGAAACATAACCATCTGTGATTAATGAGCTAGTCAAGTAGAGGCATACTAGTGACACTCTGTTTGTCTATGTATTCACACATGCATTATGTTTCCGGTTAATACAATTCTAGCAAGAATAATAAACATTTATCATGATATAAGGAAATAAATAATAACTTTATTATTGCCTCTAGGGCATATTTCCTTCAGCTACACCCCTTCTAACCCAATCCCAGCAGATAGTAACCCAGTTCCCGTTGACACAGCACCGTCTCCATGACAGAGCACCCGAACACGAGCAGTTAGTAAGGCAACTACAATGCCCAAAGCACGAGGACCACCACTCCGAACCCCAAGTCAATGCTTAAAGCAGAAGAAGAATTGTTCTCAGGTCCGGTTCCGTAGCTATGGTTCATACTACTTCACTCTTGCATCACTGTATTTACTCATACCAACTAATTTCAAATTTGAAGGATGCAATTGAAACTCGAATGGCGCAACAGGTATGTTTTAAACCTGTTTCTTTAATGTGTTTGCTGTTGTAACTTGCTCTATGTTGATTTCAGTTCCAATTGAATAAATAGTTATGTTCTCATGCCATGCACATTACAAGTGTTGTTATTGCTGTGTAGTTTCCCACACTTATATTATGTCTATGCTGCTTTGTCTTAAATAGATATGATTCGAACTGTATCTATCTTGATTTGGCAACATAAACTAGAATGATATAGACCATACAGTGACCATAGTACATAGATATGTGTTTGTTTCATGCTGTTATCCTGTCCACCTTACTACTGAACTGGTTTACCAAAATGAGTTTCATACACTACATTGTAAACTTGTGATGTGTTTGTTTGTTTGTTTGTTTCTCTTTTAGAACATGGATAAAATATTGGGGAAGAGTACCCCGTTATGCAATGGTAAAGGAAGTAATGCAGATAAGGTTCAAGATAGTGAGACATCCCTGTTGGTCTCCAAGAAAGATGATAAAAACTATATTGAAGACACTGGGACAACCCCAAAGTCCTGTCTTGATGTAGTGTTCGAGTTACTGGCTACTACTACTGGCACCAGCTCTTCGAACTCACTGCCTGAATCAGTTCGGCTTCTTGAGTCTCAACTTCAAGTTGAAAGACATCGATCAGATGTTATGCGACGGGAAGCCGAAGGACTGAGGAAGTCCCTGCAGAATTCAGATGCCTACTTTCTGGTGCAACAGCAAGTGCTGGAGGATTTAAGCGCCAAACAAGAGAAAGTTGATAAGCTTGCTAAGCATCTTGCCAGCATTATGGGTACCCAGGATTTTGTTTCTTGAGCTCTTCTGAAGTGGTTTCAGTTCTGGACTTGTTTTGCTGCAGCGTTTATATGCTGCTTTGTTCCCTATATTTGCACTAGTGGTGAACTTTGATGCCCAGTGGATGTAATATGTGTAATAGCCGTGATAGCCTAGCATAAGTTGTTGGCTACTTTATTTCCTTATTGTCTTGTTTATTTGTTTTCTTGTAGTCAGTGCAGTTCTTTTTCCGCGGTTTGCTAGTGGCCGCAATAACCTACTTTTTAAAACTAGGCCACAATAACCATGTGCTACATATTTACTATAGTTAACATGGGCCTCCTATGGGCCATAGAAACAATGGGCCTTCTACGGGGCATAGAAACAATGGGCCTTCTACGTGCCATATCATCAATGGGCCTTCTACGGGCCGTATGATCGGTTGGCCAAACATGGGCTAATAACAGACCACATTATGGCCGTAAATGGGCTAGAGTTGAAATCGTCCGTTCATGGGCCGGCCATAACGGTCATCGTTAATCGGCCGTATTTTATGACGCTATGAAAACGGCCCAACGTATTAACGGGCCACAAACGGGCCGACTGTAACCACGGGCTGAATTTGACCCACAAGCAGAAAATGACACTAACGGGCCATAAGTAAACGAATGCTGGAAATGAGCCCAAGAATAAATGGGCCCTGAGAAGGCTGAAAGATAACATGGGCTGGGAATGGCCCAACGATATAATGGACCTTTAATGGGTATAAAGTGATACACTGTCCAATACAGGCCAGTTACACCACGTGCCGTTAATGGGTATAAAGTGATACACTGTTCATGACGGGCCAGTTTTACCACGGGCCATTAATGGGCTGAGAGTTACAAAGGGCCTCATATGGGCCGAAAGACGTCAAGGGCCATACATGGGCCGGAAGTTAAAACGGGCTGGAATTATATTGGACGGCCCAGGTGACGCTACTGGGCCTAATCCGGATAGGCCATAAATGGGCCCTGGGTTAGCGGGCTGTAAATGGGCTATATGCGAACAAGCCGTTAACAGGCTTGCCGTGGGCCGGCCCGCCACCTTTTGACCAAGTCAAACGGGCCGGCCTTTTCACAGGAATGGGCCTCTGTTGGGCCGTGCCACGTGTGGACGTATCATAGGCACTTTGGGTCCAATGAGTGGATGACATCTGTCCCAACGGTGAGCCGACACGTGTTTCCTCCAACAAATGATGATTTTACACGTGGAAAATCCCCATTGGTCGGGGTTGTTAATGGGTTATCAGATCCAAAACCGGGCCCGGTAGCTTAACGACGTTCTGTTACGGTGGATGCCACGTGTTGGTCACCCTTGACGAAAGCACTTCTGTGACGCGCGATTTATCGTCATGGAAGTGGTCACTTCCGTGATGATAAATTTGGTAATGTCATGGAACACTTCTACGACAGGACAGGTATGACTATCTTGATTCTGTCATAAAATCGTCATGGATGTACATGCATGACAGAAAACGTGACCTACTGTGACAAACACGTATCATCACGGAAGTGTCTTTTTTGTAGTGATAAGCATAACGTAAAATTAACTCCGAGGGTTTGAAATAAAGGACATTAGGTTCTACCTCATCAACTACTTCTCAGTTCCCACATGTTAACAAATCCTACTCATGCAATGTTTGAGGGTTGAAACTAATGCAAAAAAATTAGGTAACAAAAGGGGTATGATCAAAGTGTTACTTGCCTTGCTGACGATATGCAAACCCTAGAGACTCGTAGTAGCACGCTTCGCACTCCGGAAATTCTATCACAAACAAACAATAGCATACATAAGCACTCAAGCATATATTCAAGGGTAAAACTCATATGAGAAATTCCAAGCTGAAAGTTCAACTGAAGTGCTTCGATTTGCAAAAAGAATCAATCAAATCGCAGCTACGAAACTCAAACTACGATCAAAAGAAGTTCGAATTCAAATCTTTTTGAAACCAAATTTTAATTTGTCAAAACCATGTTCAAGTTGATTAACTGGAAAGAGGGGTTCGAGACGAAGATTTTGGCGTTCGTTTCACAGGATCTGGACAAACGAGTAAGAAGTTGCGAGGGTTTGAAGATCAGGGGCTAATCTGCGATAAAAATAATCGTGCATAGGTCCCTGGCCAAAAATAAGATAAAAGAAAAAGATAATCGAACGAACGTTCGCTAACAGGGACAAACGGGCGAAAGAGTTTGCTAACAATAACGTTCGGGTGAACGTTCGCTAGTTAGCGAAACCGAAAAAAACCAAACCGAACCGATCTAAAACGAAAACCGAAAAAAACTGGCGGTGGTTTGGCGTTTTTACCGGTTCTTCGAGAAAAACCAGGACGACGGCGGCGAGATCCGGCGAGACGGGCGGCTCCGGCGGGGCGGAGCGGCGTCGAGGGCGGCGGCGTCGGTGCGGAGCGGCGGCGCGGTGCGGTGGCGCAGCTGCGGCGGCGGGGTGCGGCTGAGGCGGCGGCGGCTGCGGTGGGAGGCGGCGGCTGCGGCGCGGCTTGGTGAGGAGGAGAGGGCGGCGGCGGGGCGGTATATAAAGGCTAGGGCGCGGCTTGGAGGAGGGGCAACGGGGCGGGGAGGCGATGTCCGACTCGGATTGGGAGTCCGGCGGTGGCGCGGCTCCCGTGCGGCGAAGGTGGCGGAGGCCCGGCTCGGCTGGGCCTTCGGCCCAGTCGGGTGGAAACTTTTTTTAATATAAATTCCTCCGTAGAGAAAAAATCCTAATAAAATATTTTGAAAATTGTAAAAATGCCAAAAACAATTTTCACCGTCTAAAAAAATATTTAGAACAAAGAGAACATTTTTCTGGCCTAAAAATGCAATTTTAAAATAATGCATATTTTTCTAATTCACGTAAAATCTCAAATAAAATCCAAATAAAATAATTATTTGATTTTGAAATTTTTCCTCCAATATTCTTCTCTTTTTGAAGAAGTCATATTATCTTCTCTCTTTTATTTTTAATATTAGAAATATTCAAAGAGAAAAATATTAAAATCAAATTGATCCTCTTTTGAGAAAATTCAAATATGAAAATTTATGGAATCCCCAACTCTCTCCTTGGATCCTTGAGTTGCTTAAGATTTCTAGGACCAGAATCAAAATGCAAAATAAAATATGATATGTATATGATGACATCCAAATTGAAAATTGGGATGTTACAATGCAATAGATTATGTAGTGCACAATCTTTCCCATTACATAGATCAAGACTGCACGGATGTTATACTGCACACAAACCATGGATTTACAATCATTGCTACTGTAAGACTTGATGAACGTGGTGACTCCTATTTTGGCACTAGCTTTTGAAAGAAATTTCTAAGTTTTATGTACTGAAATCTGGCACTAAAATTGCACTGCACATAAAAGGGCCTGGTCATGAGATATATGCTAACTTCCCCGACAAAATCATCCGCCCAGACTTTGTTCGAGGTAAGTTTTCTTTTCAACTATCTGCATGTTGACTTACCCAGCAATGTCAAATGAATTGTGTAGTATTTAAGTAACCAATTGTTATTCCATTTTCTTACTATATTCCTGCCTAATAACTTCTAGTTACCAATACACTTTTCTATTGCCCTGTTTTGACTAAATAATCCCTGTACTCCCATTTCTATCAGAAAGCGCCACTGACAAGGAGACTCCAGAGGTGGAGAACGGGGCTGCCAACAAGCGGAGGCGGGGCGAGCTAGAACCGCAAGCAACTCCAGCAGGCCTGGACTTCATCAGCAGCCTCCTCGATGATATGTTGACAATCATCATCTCCCTCCTCCCAATCAAATATGGGGCGCAGACAACCATCCTTTCCCAGCGGTGGTGCCCCCTATGGAACTCCAGCCTCTCGACCTCATCGACACCCATGAGCTCTTCCATGGCTATCGCAGACCTTGGATGCGTTCTACAAGATCCTCGGTAGTCACCTTGGCCCAACCAGAGGCCTTAGAATGGGCATGTTCGGTTCCAACGGCAAGGACCGAGCCAAGATTGATGACTGGTTCCGATCCCCCGCCCTAGATCAGCTCGAGGAGCTCACTTTTGATGATGGGCATATGTGGTCGCTGCCAACGTCCGCACTCCGCCTCGCGCCCACGCAGTGCGTTGCCAAGTTCAAGAACTGCCATACCCCCTTAATGACGTGCCCGCTCTTATTCTACCACGACTGAAGCACCTCGAGCTCGACGCCGTCCACCTCTCAAACGGTGACATGGAGTGCCTGGTCCGTGGCTGTACTGCACTTGAGTACCTTCATTTTCAGACGATCAATGGGTTGCGTACCTTCCACATCACCTCCATAACTCTCCGGACTATTTATGTGTGTTGCTGGTGCGGCAGCAAGACATCACAAGATGTGTACCACGGTATGGTCATTGAGGACACACCTGCACTTGAGAGACTGCTTGTAGTTGATCAAGAAGGTCCAAGAATCAATGTCATTTTTGCGCCGAAATTGACAGTGGTGGGCTACTCGTCTGACAAATAATCAGAACTTGTTATTGAATCCACACCTGTTCAGGTACAACAGCCGCCTTCTACCTCTCCTTCTACAAATTAACATTATTTCTAATTTTGAAGATGTTTGTTCGTCTTCCATACAGAAAATGATTCCGACAAGCTTGACCCCGAAACTGCGCATAGTGAAGGTCTTGGCACTAGAATCTATCGGCCCCAACCTGGAGCAAGTTGTCAGTTTCCTAACATGCTTTCCGTGCCTGGAGAAGCTATATATCGAGGTGATGTTCGTTTCCTGTTAAATGTTAACCATAAGGGAGTTCAATTTGTGACACATTTTTCTAATCTTACAATGACAATGTACTACGATTTCTGAAGGATTCTTTTGGAGGATTTCACTACATACATGTTCCACCCCCCCACCATATTGGTTGCTTGATCCATATGTTTACAATCAATAAGCATTTCTCCTTTGGATTCATCTGTACTAGTTTTCTCAGGGAACTTTTCATCCACTCCAACCTCTTGTGAAGAAGGCTACATTTTTCTAGAATGTAACCAAATGTCCATGTTAATCATGTCAGATCGAAGATGGCATGTTAGTGCATTTTACAAATCCTGCACACCAAATAGGCCTGTAGTAATGTTCAAAACTGCATGTAGGCACTAACACGTTTTCGTATTTTGCAGATAAGATTAGGCCCAGTGGTGGATAATGTGATACAATATAACAACCACGTCAAATCCCTAGATCTGCATATCTGAGAAATTACTTTAAACTCCTACCGAGGGACCTTACCTGAGATTATATATGCTAGGTTCTTTGTTCTCAGAGCAAGGGTGGTGATGGAAATGAGGTTTGCAATACATTTATTTCGCAAAAATGAATAGTTTGTTGATCAACACCGGTGCCTGTGACAGAATGGAATAGGCTCCAAAAATGCTGAATTTCAATTTGGAACTTCAGATGACAGAGTAATCGAAAATCATCGTGTCAACCCCATACATGAGTTCTCAGTGGCTGACCCCTTTGCAAAAGTTGTGAGGTTTCGAAACCAGACTTAGAAGTGGTAATATTAGTTTGAACCTCTCTGATATCCATGTTCAGCGGATCAGCACGAGCGTTTGCAGCTGATGAGCTGAATTTCATTTCTAATATCAGTTTGAACCTTGTAATCTTTGAATTTGAGCCATATAACTCTAGAATTTGAACCTTGTAATATTTCGAGCTTTTGTGGTACAATCGTATGAGACTCGTATATTGGTAGCACTATTTTGACCTTAATATGCAATGGTCTTGGATTTTATTAACCATTCTCGAGTCAGTTTACCTTGTCAATCTCACAGCACACGAGCTGTATAGCTAACTCGATTGCGATCATCGACATTATTGCACACGGTTGGTTTCTTCCACCGTGTGCCCTATAGAGCGCAGAATTAATTATCGCACTTGAGTGTCCATCATCACCCTTCTGTGTAACATTGACCTAATCAGCCACGGGTAAACTTATGACCGAAGTCATTCCACACACTTCGTTTACAAAGCTTTTTGCCAATAAACGCCCATGATTTGTCCCTTTTCTAGCCGACGCGTGGCCAAACTAGCCGGGCAGGAATCTTGCACGGTAAACTGAGCGGTAGCTCGGGAAAAGGCTCACTGACGATACATTTGGTGCCTCTTCGAGCCCACGCATGTGGTACGGTGTTTTCATGCATGCACTGGAATCCTCCGCTATGAACGCCATGACAAGATGTGACGATTACAGGCCGGCCGGCCCCCATGTATTACAGCGGCCAACCTTTCAATCGCGCCCCGCCATTGGAAGAAGCACACCCACCATGAGAAATTCTTGAGGGTATCCTGTGCGGCTCCAATGGCGCTCCAAGCGGCTGCCAATGACGAGCAGCAGTTCACCATGCGTGCTGTGGTGGACACCCACGGAAGGTTCATGGACCTCTAAGTTGTGTACACCAACGACCCGGTCTAGGTGGAGCACTCCATCCACCTCATGGAGCTGTTGCTTGCCGAGGAGAAGTACAAGATGGTCGGGTTCGACATCGAGTACACCCGCGCTCGTGCCAGGTCTCGTCCCAAGGTCGCCGCCGCCCAGATGTGTGTGCGCCACCACGTCCTCTTCTACCTCCACTACTAGGTTAAACCCTAGTAGTAGCGCTTGTTTTTAAGCTAGCAGTAGCACCAGTACAAGCGCTACCACTAAGACGCTACATCTAACTAGTAGCATTAGCGCTGGAAAGGGAGCGCTACTGCTATACCTAGTTAGCAGTAGTGCTTTCCTTTGGTAAGCGCTACTGGTAGTACTAAGTAGCAGTAGCACTTCTTCTAAAAAGCGCTGCTGCTAACTTTTCCTGTATTTTTAAAAATACAGCTTATTTTCGTTGTGGTTTTATATACAATACTTTCATCATATGATTTTATGACCATGTTTAGTTATTATATATAACAGTGGGTGAAATGAACATGGAGTAGATTCAAGTGGAGGCAACATGTGGTGCATGTCGAAAGTACTACTAATCCAAACTTGATCTAGTTTGGATTTCTAGTACTTTCGATGTGCGCCACATGTTGCCTCCACTTGAATCTAATCCATGTTAGTTTGGATTAGTAGTACTTTCGACATGCACCACATGTTGCCTCCACTTGAATCTACTCCATGTTCATTTCACCTACTGATATATATAATAACCCATCATGCTGATATCGCAACTTAGCATCATCGATCGTAATAATAAATAACTCATAATTGGTGTCATAATAACAAGTCATACTCATCATCATCGATCATACAACTTCTACTCGATACCTCATCATCATCATAGTCATCTAACCAATCCTACTTAGTTGTTCTTAGCACATGATCATGAGTATTAGCTAGGACCTACTACCTTCTCCTAGGTAAAATCACTTTGCGTATTGTTTCAACATCGAAGGTCTCCTGGATCTTAATCCTGAAGCGCCGATCTTCGTCCAGGTGAGGCCTGTCGCACTGACCCCGGTCGTCGCCGCACTAGTCGCACTCCCACGGGAGACTTTTTTCATCCGACGACGACATTTCCTAGGTTCATAATTCAAAGATTAAACTTGTACAATTAAATATATGTACTACAAAAACTAAATTAGATCATTATTATTCATCACGGATTGACTATCGGTCTGCCGAGTCTTTTTCTTGAAAACTCTCAGCTCGCGTGGTGTATACATTCGACCGTTGGTGATTATCGTTCCTCCTTTCGTCCCCGAGTGCATTATAGCAAAAGGTCTAGCACACGGGAACGAAGGAGAAGCGCCCCCCATGACAAAAGTCGGGATTTTTCATCCTCTCATATGTGGTGGAGACTCTCACTCACTAATTCCTCTCTGACATCTACGACCGTCGGTGATGGTCGTTACTCCTCCTTCCCCTAGCGCATAACAAAGGTCTAGTACTCCTCCTTCCGGATGATAGTGTCATTGATAGAATTCTTCAATCACTGCCACCAAGCTACAAGAGCTTCGTAATGAACTATAATATGCAAGGGATGGATAAGATAATTCCCGAGATCTTCGCAATGCTAAAAGCTGCGTAGGTAGAAATCAAGAAGGAGCATCAAGTTGCTGCTCAGGAGAACAAACCCAAGTCTGGACCTAAGCCTGAGACAGAGTGCTTCTACTGCAAACAGACTAGTCACTGGAAGCGGAACTGCCCCAAGTATTTGGCGGATAAGAAGGATGGCAAGGTGATCAAAGGTATATATGATATACATGTTATTGATGTGTACCTTACTAATGCTCACAGTAGCACCTGGGTATTTGATACTGGTTCTGTTGCTAATGTTTGCAACTAGAAATAGGGACTACGGATTAAGCGAAGATTGGCTAAGGACGAGGTGACAATGTGCCTGGGAAATGGTTCCAAAGGCGATGTGATCGCGGTCGGCTTGCTACCTCTACATCTACCTTCGGCATTAGTTTTAGACCTGAATAATTGTTATTTGGTGCCAGCGTTAAGCATGAACATTATATCTGGATCTTGTTTGGCGCGAGGCGGTTATTCATTTAAATCAGAGAATAATGGTTGTTCTATTTATATGAGTAATATCTTTTATGGCCATGCACCCTTGAAGAGTGGTCTGTTTTTTATTAAATCTCGATAGTAGTGATACACATATTCATCATATTGAAGCCAAAAGATGTAGAGTTGATAATGATAGTGCAACTTATTTGTGGCACGGCTGTTTAGGTCATATTGGTGTAAAGCGCATGAAGAAACTCCATATTGATGGACTTTTGGAATCACTTGATTATGAATCACTTGGTACTTGCAAACCATGCCTCATGGGCAAGATGAATAAAATACCGTTCTCCGGAACAATGGAGCGAGCAACAGATTTGTTGGAGATAATACATACTGATGTATGTGGTCCGATCAATATTGAGGCTCGCGGCGGGTAATGTTATTTTCTCACCTTCACAGATGATTTGAGCAGATATGGGTATATCTATTTAATGAAACATAAGTCTGAAACATTTGAAAAGTTCAAAGAATTTCAGAGTGAAGTGGAAAATCATCGTAACAAGAAAATAAAGTATCTACGATTTGATCGTGGAGGAGAATATTTAAGTTAAGAGTTTGGTCTACATTTGAAACAGTGCGGAATAGTTTCGCAACTCACGCCACCCGGAACACCACAGCGAAATGGTGTGTCCGAACGTTGTAATCGTACTTTACTAGATATGGTACGATCTATGATGTCTCTTACTGATTTACCGCTATCGTTTTGGAGTTATGCTTTAGAGACGGCTGCATTCACATTAAATAGGGCACCATCGAAATCTGTTGAGACGACGCCTTATGAACTATGGTTTGGCAAGAAACCAAAGTTGTCGTTTCTTAAAGTTTGGGGCTGCGATGCTTATGTGAAAAAGCTTCAACCTGATAAGCTCGAACCCAAATCGGAGAATGTGTCTTCATAGGATACACAAAGGAAACTGTTGGGTACACATTCTATCATGGATCCGAAGGCAAGACATTTGTTGCTAAGAATGGATCCTTTCTAGAGAAGGAGTTTTCTCGAAAGAAGTGAGTGGGAGGAAAGTAGAACTTGATGAGGTAACTGTACCTGCTCCCTTATTGGAAAGTAGTTCATCACAGAAACCGGTTCTTGTGACAACTACACCAATTAGTGAGGAAACTAACGATGTTGATCATGAAGCTTTAGATCAAGTTACTACCGAACCTCGTAGGTCAACCTGAGTAAGATCCGCACCAGAGTGGTACGGTAATCCTATTCTGGAGGTCATGTTACTTGACCAAGGCAAACCTACGAACTATGAAGAAGCGATGGTGAGCCCAGATTCCACAAAATGGCTTGAGGCCATGAAATCTGAGATGGGATCCATGTATGAGAACAAAGTGTGGACTTTGGTTGACTTGCCCGATGATCGGCAAGCCATCGAGAATAAATGGATCTTCAGGAAGAAGACTGATGATGACGGTAATGTTACTATCTACAAAGCTCGACTTGTTGCGAAAGGTTTTTGACAAGTTCAAGGAGTTGACTACGATGAGACTTTATCACCCCTAGCGATGCTTAAGTCTGTCCGAATCATTTTAGCAGTTGCCGCATTTTATGATTATGAAATTTGGCAAATGGATGTCAAAACTGCATTCCCGAATGGATTTCTAGAAGAAGAGTTGTATATGATGCAACCAGAAGGTTTTGTCGATCCAAAGGGAACTAACAAAGTGTGCAAGCTCCAGCGATCCATTTATGGACTGGTGCAAGCCTCTCGGAGTTGGAATAAATGTTTTGATAGTGTGATCAAAGCATATGGTTTTATACAGACTTTTGGAGAAGCCTGTATTTACAAGAAAGTGAGTGGGAGCTCTGTAGCATTTTCGATATTATATGTGGATGCCATATTGCTAATTGGAACTAATATGGAATTTCTGGATAGCATAAAAGGATACTTGAATAAGAGTTTTTGAATGAAAGACCTCGGTGAAGCTGCTTACATATTCGGCATCAAGATCTATCGAGATAGATCAAGACGCTTAATTGGACTTTCACAAAGCACATACCTTGACAAAGTTTTGAAGAAGTTCAAAACGGATGAAGCAAAGAAAGGGTTCTTGCCTGTGTTACAAGGTGTGAAGTTGAGTCAAACTCAATGCCCGGCCACTGCAGAAGATAGAGAAAAAATGAAAAGTGTTCCCTATGCTTTAGCCATAGGCTCTATCATGCATGCAATGCTATGTAACAGACCTGATGTGTGCCTTGCTATTAGTTTAGCAGGGAGGTACCAAAGTAATCCAGGAATGGATCACTAGGCAGCGGTCAAGAACATCCTGAAATACCTGAAAAGGACAAAGGATATGTTTCTCGTTTATGGAGGTGACAAAGAGCTCGTCGTAAATGGTTACGTCGATGCAAGCTTTGACACTGATCCGGACGATTCTAAATCGCAAACCGGATACGTGTTTCCATTGAACGGTGGAGCTGTCAGTTGGTGCAGTTCTAAACAAAGCGTCGTGGCGGGATCTACGTGTGAAGCGGAGTACATAGCTGCTTCGGAAGCAGCAAATGAAGGAGTCTGGATGAAGGAGTTCATATCCGATCTAGGTGTCATACCTAGTGCATCGGGTCTAATGAAAATCTTTTGTGACAATACTGGTGCAATTGCCTTGGCAAAGGAATCCAGATTTCACAAGAGAACCAAGCACATCAAGAGACGCTTCAATTCCATCCGGGATCAAGTCCAGGTGGGAGACATAGAGATTTGCAAGACACATACGGGTCTGAATATTGCAGACCCGTTGACTAAGCCTATTCCACAAGCAAAACATGATCAGCACCAAGACTCCATGGGTGTTAGAATCATTACTGTGTAATCTAGATTATTGACTCTAGTGCAAGTGGGAGACTGAAGGAAATATGCCTAGAGGCAATAATAAAGTTATTATTTATTTACTCATATCATGATAAATGTTTATTATTCATGCTGGAACTGTATTAACCGAAAACATAATACATGTGTGAATACATAGACAAACATTGTGTCACTAGTATGCCTCTACTTGACTAGCTCGTTGATCAAAGATGGTTGAGTTTCCTAGCCCTAGACATGAGTTGTCATTTGATTAACGGGATCACATCATTAGGAGAATGATGTGATTGACTTGACCCATTCCGTTAGCTTAGCACTTGATCATTTAGTTTACCGCTATTGCTTTCTTCATGACTTATACATGTTCCTATAACTATGAGATTATGCAACTCCCGATTACCGGAGGAACACTTTGTGTGCTACCAAACGTCACAACGTAACTGGGTGATTATAAAGGTGTCTCCTATGGTACTTGTTGAGTTGGCATAGATCGAGATTAGGATTTGTCACTCCGATTGTCGGAGAGGTATCTCTGGGCCCTCTCGGTAATGCACGTCACTTAAGCCTTGCAAGCATTGCAACTAATGAGTTAGTTGCGGGATGATGTATTACGGAACGAGTAAAGAGACTTTGCGGTAACGAGATTGAGCTAGGTATTGAGATACCGACGATCGAATCTCGAGCAAGTAACATATCGATGACAAAGGGAACAATGTATGTTGATATGCGGTTTGACCGATAAAGATCTTCGTAGAATATGTAGGAACCAATATGAGCATCCAGGTTCCGCTATTGGTTATTGACCGAAGACGTGTATCGGTCATGTCTACATAGTTCTCGAGCCCGTAGGGTCCGCACGCTTAAAGTTCTATGACGATCGGTATTATGAGTTTATATGTTTTGATGTACCGAAGGTAGTTCAGAGTCCCGGATATGATGACGGACATGACGAGGAGTCTCGAATTTGTCGAGACATAAAGATTGATATATTGGAAGCCTACATTTGGACATCGGAAGAGTTCCGGGTGAAATCGGGATTTTACCGGAGTACCGGGGGGTTACCGGAACCCCCCGGGGGATGTAATGGGCCTATTGGGCCTTAGTGGAGAAGAGAGAGGGCAGCCAGGAGGTGGCGCGCGGCCCCCCTTGCCCCAGTCCGAATTGGACAAGGGAAGGGGGCGGCGGCCCCCTCTCCTTCCTTCTTTCCACCTCCTCCTTCCCCCTTCTCCTACTCCTACTAGGAAAGGACGAGTCGTACTCCCGGTGGGAGTAGGACTCCCCCCTTGGCCCGCCCTCTTTCTTGGTCGGCCGCCTCCCCCCTTGCTCCTCTATATACGGGGGCAGGGGGGCACCCCATAGACACAACAATTGATCATTGATCTTTTAGCCATGTGCGGTGCCCCCTTCACCATAATCCACCTCGGTCATATCGTAGCGGTGCTTAGGCGAAGCCCTGCGTCGGTTGCTTCATCAACATCGTCACCACGCCGTCGTGCTAACGAAACTCTCCTTCGAGCTCTACTGGATCGTGAGTTCGCGGGACGTCACCGAGTTGAACGTGTGCTGAACGCGGAGGTGCCGTACGTTCGGTACTGAGGATCGGTCGATCGTGAAGACGTACGACTACATCAACCGCATTGTTATAACGCTTCCGCTTAACGGTCTACGAGGGTACGTGGACGACAGTCTCCCCTTTCATTGCTATGTATCACCATGATCTTGCGTGTGCGTAGATTTTTTTTTCAAATTACTACGTTCCCCAACAGCGACTTGTTTGTGGGACTAAGCATTGTATGATGACCGTCCTAAAATGTCCCTAGTCGAAAGGGCTGTATGGACACGCAACCAACTAGAGTAGCATATGACATGGTTGGTGGCTCGGTCTCACTACTCATGGAGCATTAGGTGCTAGCTGGATAATATGGACTTGGAAGGATCTACGTTGGATCCGACTCGAGATAAGGTCCGAGATGGACATACCCGTGGATGCTGATATTTTTTGCTCTAAACATGGTCAAAGTTAAAAAAACTGACTTTGCAAAAAACTAATACCCCTTGTATCTTGGTACCGATGGATACAAACTTTGGCGGATGGGGGGAGATGATGGAGTGTGTTTAATTTTTATTTATAATGTGGTGATTTGGTGGCCTTTCATGATTTGATTCTGTATTATCCACTAACCAACCTATATTTATGAGGGGAAATTTTTGCTCAATGTTTGCATTACTATGTTGGTGCTATAGTATCACATGGTGGCGCTACTTTTTTCTAGGTGGTGGGAGGGTGTGCGGAATTGACATGTTTTATAGGCCAGTTGCTGCCCATTGATTTCAAAAATCGTTGATCAGGTTAAAATCATAAACCAAATCCAAAATTAAATATCTCATTTGAATGAAAGAGCATTAAAATTAGGAAAGATACTTAAAAGTATTGAATGGGAGAGGTTCTTGAGAAATTATTGACCCGGTCAAAATCGAGAAACCGAATTCTAAATTGAAGATCCCAATTAATTGTGAGGCCTTAAAATTAGGAAAGCATAATGTATAGTACTCCCTCCGTAAACTAATATAAGAGCGTTTAGATCACTATTTTAGTAATCTAAACACTCTTATATTAGTTTACAGAGGGAGTATAAAAGTATTAAATAAGAGAGCTTTTGAGAAATAGTTGACCCGGTTAAAATCAGATGACCCAATTTCACTTTGAGAGCTCAATTGAATTTGATCTCTTTAAAACTAGGGAGGAAAGCATTATAGAGAATTTACTAGGAGGGTTATGTGTGCTTTACTGCACCATTTTGTGTTGTTAGGATTTCATATGTTTTTTATTTGGTTTGATGCGTGAGGAAGTTTATGGTGTGTTTTGTGTGAGTGTGTGTGTATTTTTATAATGCGGTGTTTTTGTGGACCTTTATAAAGGTCTGATTCCGTGTTATCTACTAATCAACCTACATGTATGTGGGAAAGTTTCTTGTGCCGGAGATATGTATTATATTGATGCTATATTGCCGCATGTTGATGATTCTTCTTTGCCATTACTGTATGGGCGAATGGTACCTTCACAGTGGATAGAGTAGTGGTATGGACCGGCGGAGTAGGAGAAGCATCGTGGATCCCGGGTGTATCGGTGTAGGTGACGGAGTCAGAGAGTTCAACTAAAGCTAGGGTAGCCAGGATGCTGCAAAAGCGGCCTGAGCAGAGAGAGAAACCAAATGCAGATAAAGTTGTATCAATGGACGTGAGAGGTCTGCGGGGTGCAATTTTAAGCATGGGGCTGAAGGAGAAGCAGTTAGGGTGTCAAGTCCTACGCGGCTTTCGTACGCATGATGAATAACAGCTCTGACCACTGCGATAATACTCACTCGTGCTACAAGACATCAATCTCATGGCACCATTACAAGTTGGGTGCTCATCCCGGTCTCAAGGAAGGAGACGAGATTGTGTGCGCGGCATATGGGCGAGCACAATGGTAGTTGTCCGTATTCATTCACCGGGTTCCATGGTTGACGTATGCCTTCATTTTCGGTAAATATGTAATACTTTTTTTCTCTCGAACAAGTCGCTCCGAATATACCAAGTCCAATTACTCTGTGATGATTGTACCAGGTACATGTATTGAAAAATATATTTTTTAGTGACAAACATTCAAAAAAGTTTCAACGTCTTGCAAATTTCATTGTGAAATGACATTTGTAGAAGCCGTAGCAAAAATAAGAAAAGAAAATTATCACTCCAAAATGCTATTGGAAATGAAAATTTTGAAGCACCGATTTTGTTTTTTTAGCCATGGCTTCTACAAATTATTTCATAATGAAATTTTGTAAGTGTTGAAAACTTTTATCAATGTTTATCACTAAAAAAATTATTATTTTAATTTTTTTTACTGTTCAGCCGAGCTAATATGAGCTTGGGCTAAGAAACTCCATGTCTAGTAATGGGGCCTTTCTATTAGATGCATAGCTTAGCTGAAAGTATTCGACAATCCACTTCTGAGCACGGGCTTAGGTGCAACTGCCCTGACGAAAAAAATCAAAACAAATACTAGAAAAAAAATAAAAAATCAATTCTTTTGTGTAGTAGATAATTTCATGCGTGAGGTTTACTCGAATTTTCAAATCATTTGGACATCTGGGCAGTCCTCAGCAAAAAAGACAAAATTCAGGGTCTATAAAAATGTTTATTGTTCACGCATTATTCTGACCCGATTTGTCTTTTTTGCTGAGAGCAGCTCAGATGTTCAAATGATCTACAAATTGAAGAGAACCTCACGCATCAAATTATTTACCACACACAAAAAAAGAATTTTTTGAATTTTTTTAGTATTTATTTTGATTCTTTTTTGATCGGGTGCAGATGATCTGGGCACCGAAAAGCCGCACTCGAAAGTATTCTATATCCTATTAAAAAAGAAGTAATATGTATCTGTACCCGGCACATTACCATACATGTACCGGGCACATGCACGTCTCATCCATCCGGATAGGCCTAACCTTTATACTGTACCTGGCACGTTACCAAATACAGTGTATTGGGCACATGCATGAACTTTTGCATGCACACGGTTGCAAGGCACAAACCTGCTCGGTCTGCAAAAGAAAGAAGAAAGATTCAACGAGCAAAAGACGTGTAGTCACATGGCCACGCGCTGCCAAAAATTACCGTCCCAGTGAGCAAAAGACTGTAGTCACATGGGTGCATGTGAGATTTATCACCAAGCAGGCCGACGGGTGCATCTCTTTTCTTGATAGCAGCCTCTGACATGTCAATCCGGATGTAGACAGGCGCGATAGATGCTGCCCTACGTTGAACAGTGCGAGCAGCTAGCCCTGTTTCCTTTATCTCCTGCACTTAATGAAATCCTAGACCTGCTAATACAACTAGTCGTACAGAATCTTGTCCAGATCTCGAGCAGTTGTTTTGTGGACGAACGCTGGTGATAACCGGGTGGAATGCTTCTGTAATTTTCATAACTGTAACGAGCGCTCGTGAGCGCTCACGAGCTTAATAAGTACCTAACGAACCGAGCCGATCAAGAGTTTGAGCTCGTTAAAGTTAATGAGCTCGTTTCTCTCTCCAATTTTCAGAGTAGGTTTCTCGGCGTACACACGGGTTTAATGGAGGAAGGCAAACATGCAGATTGTGGCCGTTTGAATATGACAAGGAGGCGTGTTCAGCCGGGAGACACTTTTTTAGCCGGCGCGCAGCTTCAATGCCAGCAGTGAGAGGTCGCGTCCGTGGCGCCCTCCCGTCCAGTCAAATTGCGGGCACCATCATTGCCGACTGTTGTATAATCTAGGTCGGCATGAATGCGGCGCGGCAAGTGGTGCGGGCGTTCGATGGAAAGCACACAAGAGATGGGTGGTGTTTTTTAATAAGCCAGGGCGCTCAGACGCGGGCGTGGCAGCTGTTCAGACGGTCGCCAAGCCTCATATTTGTCTCTAGTGTGTTTAGACTGCCGTGTAGATCAATACAGATCCTATTTGAATGGCTTGCGTGGTCCGGACCGCGCATTTCTGATGTGTTTGAGGGGCGTTGTTGAAGATGCCCTCACTACGTTGTTTGATCTTTCATAGGACATGTCCGTCGGTGCCTCCTGCTGTCCGGCCCAGCCCACACGAGTACACGACAAGTTGCTTGACTTGACCTACGGCTGGTCCACTTCGTCTGCCTGTTTTCCTCTAGGGATACTTTTGTAAAAGTGGGTCCACTTCCACACGGGATCGCCATGTTGCCATACTTCATTGTTTTTCCATGATAATACGTTTGTCGATTATCTTGTTTTCGCGTGAAGGGGAGCTTCCAGATTAGGTTTGTGATGTTGTGCATGATGTATACGCGCATAGGATGCATTCTACTTACGTCTCTATCTAACCTACGGGTTTTTTTTTTCTCCAGAGAGGAAAACCAAAGATACTCCTACTTCAGTCTGGTGTCACAAGTCTACCACTCCCCGCATCCCTCCGCTCGTTGGAAGCAAGCCGCCCCTCCATCGCCTGCCGAGCCAGCGAGCAGACGGCGGCCGAGTGCTTCCGCCAACGCAGAGCCGGAGACTGACGGCGGTCGGGTGCTTCCGCCCCCGGCCACCCGCAGAGACCCAGACAGCGGCGGTAGCACCAGGTACGCACTCTGGTTTCCCTCTTCACTTTCCTAAACACGAACGCTTGACCCAGCTGTTCTTCTGATCTGCTAGTTTCGGTTCTAAACACGAACGCTTGACCACCAAACATCTTTATGACTACTAAAATCAACAAACGCGCGGGGTCACGGTCGGCGAAGGCGGAGGTTGCACGTACGGCTGTCGGCGCTCGCTCCTTCTCAGGGCTGCGGCGTGGCGTGTGCCAGATGGTGGTGACGAAGAGAAGACGCCAGAACTGACGCTCTGGCCTGGGACGCACACGCACAAAGGAGGGAGTTGCGACGTGCAGGGAACAGGAGGGATGCGTCGACTTGCTAGGGGGGCGGCCGGCGAGGCGGCGACGACTGCTAGGCTAGGTGCTAGCTGCGCGGGGTGCGGGGTGAAGCGCGGAGGAAGAAGATAAGACATGGGCTGCCAGGTGGGCCCAGCAATTTTTTAGTACGCTTATTCAATTTTTATTCATAAATTTCATTTTCTGTAGTGATTATTCATCCATTTGCGTTTTTTGGCTAGTTTTATTAAGATCAAATAATCAGTACATCATCTAGTAAAAACATTACTGAGCTAGGATACGAGCAGCTTGATTAGTGGACCCATAACAATGTTTAAACTTTACCATCCCAATAGAACCACTAATATCCACACATTCCACGAAGATTGCTGAGACCATCATCCCACCAACATGATTGTACCCATGGCATTGGTACCATGTTATTGAAAATCGCTCTTGCGTTTTATATGGTTTGGGGTGAAGAAGGTGAAAAAGGCCCTTCCTCCTGCATCGCTCCCATAGATGATGGGGAGGGCCCCTCCACTGCCACCGCTAGTTTCCTCCTCCGCCCTCCTCCTCGCCATTGCCAGATGCGCGGCGGGGCACTTCACCTACTCAAGCAGTGGACGCAGTTTTGGGTGCCGTTGTTGGACCGGGATGGCGCAATGGCGAGGGCCATGATAGGGCAGCAATGGCTTTCCTGCGTCGGCAGTGCGTGGGTGTGCAGCGGCTCGATGGGCCTCGCGGTGACGATGTGTGCCTGCGGTGCTGTGGCGGATCAGGATCGGCCCCGATCTGGTGTGGGCTACAACCAGTGGCTTCTGCCAAAAGCGGGACACATGGGTCGTCGCGGTGGCAAGAGAAAGTGGATCTGGTACAACATGCTCGATTTGGACCTTGGCTGGTGTGGCCTTTGTTCATGGAAAGAGGAGTTGTGGGGGATCGCCGAGGGGAGGAGTTAGGTGGCAGGCATATTGGGGTGTGCTGCATAGCAAGTGCGATATTGGGGGGTCTAGGTACCCTGAGTTCTTCGAAACCGTAATCCCACCGATGGGGAGTGGGATTTAGGCAATGTTGTCCGACAATAACGATGCATGTGGGCATTGTTCCCCTCCTTGGAGGCATTGTCTCTGATATCCTCTACCTATCCTCGTTTCCCAACTCCAATTTTTCGGAGTGGGCAGCGGTGGCATCTACGTCGTAACCTCCTTGGTGGTATGGCTTGGGAGAGCCAACTTATGGCCGTCATGTAAGGTTCTCCCACCATCATGAGTAGTGTTTGATGGGGTAGCGACTCCAGGATATTCATTACGTGTCAAGGCAACAGTCTAGGGTAGCGGCGGGGCAAACGGTCCATGCCGCTGGGTTGCAACTCAACAAGGATTTGCTGTCGTCCTTGAGATGACGGGGCAGCATGGTTGTCAGCACGGTCGACGCCCGCCGATGGGGACAATTGGACAATATGTCGGGGTGACTATCCCCAAAGTGGTGTGACGACCGTGGTCCACAGGTGGTCTCTCTGTGCAGCGTGGAATGCGATTATATGGGTCACACAGTGTTGTAGATCGAGGGGGAGTGGTCGGATGTCAGGGTAGTGGCTCCATAAGGTTGTGTGACTGAACGAGCAGGGCATGGCGAGCGGTGGATATCTGGGCAGCGACCCCGATAGTTTAGCAACTTCAAGGGCTTTGACTTTGTGGGACGAGATTACCTTCGATATTGGTCATTGGCATGTTAGATGATGCTACTGGCACATGGCTTGTCGAGTGCATGCCCATCATTTCTACGAGGGAGTCCCATGACTGCTCCTTCGATATCATTCATGACTCCTTTCATTTCAGTAGTGGTGGAAGTCCCGCTTGTTTGGCAGTTGGGCGCCCATTAGTCTGTATGTGTGGTTGGTGGTTGTTTTGTCATTCGGCATATCGTTGGTCAGAGTTGCCTTGGCCATGCGTGTTTCGGAGTTCATGAGTCGGTTTGGCCGTTGATGTATCAGGTTTCGCCTGGTTTTTGTATTTTTTTGCGAATTACCCGATTTCCGTAATTAATTGGGCAACTATATTCTTCTTGTTCAATGGAAATTGGAAAGGCCAGTGTTTTTGCCTCGTATTTAAAAAAAGACACAACAAACCACATTAACCTGATGTTACAACATTTGAGCATTCGCGACAAAGAGATATACAACCAGGCATGTTAATTCAGTAAACCAACAATTGTAAAGAAACAAAAAAATGAATAACTCGAATTTTGACACACAAAGGGATGAAAATTCCTAAATACCTAATGTGTGATCCATCTTATATTAAGCATGCAAAATTATTGTAATATCAATTGCACAACCAACTCAGTCACGGGGTTTACAATAGTTTGGCATATATCTGTTGAAACTATCGACCTTTCTAGGGCCAGATATAAACATAACACCAATAACATATATAACTAATTGAATCTTTCAGGTGATTAACCAATGGTCAAGCGTATGGCATTGGTGCTACTGCTCGTCGTTGCAATCACGCTATACCTAGCATCTACATCAGCACAACCTGTCCCTGGATGCCAAACATACTGTGGAGATATCAAAATACCTTATCCATTTGGCATTGGTGCAAACTGTGCCATCAAAACTGGCTTTGAGATTAACTGCAATAGGACTGCCGATGGAACTATGAAGCCATTCATTGTCAATATCGAGGTTCTAGATATATCACTGCTCCATGGTCAAACACGGGCATTAAACGCCATGTCAACGTATTGCTCCAATCATGCCACAGGATCAATGTATGACAACACGTTTTGGCTTGACTTCTCATCATGGCCTTACCGGTTCTCTGAGGTGCAAAACAAGTTCATAGTCATTGGCTGCAACACACTTGCTTACATCTATAACAGCAAAAACAGGACCGGGTACACGACAGCATGTGCATCAGTGTGTGCGAGCCCAGGAGCCGTGACAAATGGCTCATGCTCTGGTGTAGGGTGCTGCCAAAATGCTATTCCCAAGGGCTTAAGGCGCTATGATGTCTATTTCAGAAATGTCTATAATGATTCAGATAGTTGGCAGTTTAACCCATGCAGCTATGCTGCCCTTGTGGAAACAAAGACGTTTAATTTCAGCTCCGACTACATAACCACAAAGAGGTTCAATGATACATACAAAGGGAGGCAGCCACTGGTTCTGGACTGGGTAATTGGAGATGAAACATGCGAGGTGGCCAGGAACATGACTTCTTATGCATGCCGCAGCGCAAACAGCGTGTGTGTGGATTCAACCAATGGTCCAGGGTATATATGCAACTGCTCCAGGGGGTACGAAGGAAACCCTTACCTCTTGGATGGATGCACAGGCAAGTTATTCTCTTTGCTAAGCTTCCATATGACATTGTCATGTTGTATTCTGCAAACCAACAAAATATGTATTGGAAGTTTGAAACACATTGGAGATTGCCGAGCAGAAGATTTAATTTCAAGTGGTAAAAATAAACTTCAGTCACAATGAGCAAAAAGGAAATTAATGGACAACAACAAAGTTTATAATCTCTTGTCGGTGTATTTTTAATAGAAAAACTGGAGTAACCAATACCAAAATCAAGCAAAAACAAATGTTGGTGAAAATATTGTATCTTTTTGTTTTTACTTTCTTCATCTAGGACAGATCTGGCCAGAATATGTGTCGCAATTTTTTAATCAACGTTAATCGCCTTTCTTTGGTGAGAAATAATGAATATCAGACTCAATGTTGCTCATGCCATTTCATAGATATTTACTAGTATTGAATCTCAAATTTATTCATACTAAACTATTCGATAAACCATTTGATCACAAGTGATCTTTTTTCCCATTGCAGATGTCAATGAATGTGAGAAGTATCCAAGTAAATGCCCAAAGACTGCTGTATGCCACAATACAAAAGGAGATTACCGATGTTCATGTCCTCCAGGCAGAAAGTTGGCGAAGGACACGAACTCTTGTAACCCAGATATCACCCTAATCATAGGTAAATAACTTTAAATGTTAGCCTCTTGCTCAGTTCTTGTGTAGAAAAATTGAACCGATTGCAACTGTATTAAGAAATTTAAATAGTACTCCCTCTGTAAAGTAATATAAGACCTTTTAGATTAGTGATCTGAAAGGTATCTAAAAGGTACAGTATTACATATACACGCTCTGTAACTACTAGTGTTGTTATGGTGTACAATGTGCAAATCTAACAGATTCTAGGAACAGTAGCACAAATGCATGAGTGCACGTACAGGTGTTAAGCACACTTTGCAAAAATGCCCAAACAGCATATGAATACGTGATGCATTGCCATGGGCTTTAAAACTTAAATAAATTTGACAAAGTCTGGAAAAGTAAGACCACATTGCTTTACAAGGAATGAATGTATTAGTATTAGATCACCACGTTTTAATCTGTTACTATAGACACAGTAAATTTAACAAGCTTTTAATATGCATGCAAGATAATTTTTGGAGTCCATTTAAGGGAATTAAATTCAAATCAATTTTTACAGGCACTTGCATCGGCTGTATCGTTCTAGTGATTGTCATCTTCTGCATGCGTTTAATTTTTGAGAGAAGAAAGCTCACAGATGTCAAGAAACAGTATTTTCAGCAACATGGAGGTGTGCTATTATTCGAGAAGATGAAATCCGACCAGGGACTTGCATTTACGGTATTCACTGAAGTACAAGTAGAAGAAGCAACAAACAAGTTTGACAAAAGCCAAATTCTAGGACATGGGGGCCATGGGACTGTTTACAAGGGCATTATTAAGGGTACAAATCCAGTGGCAATCAAAAGATGTGCATTGATTGATGAAAGGCATAAGAAGGAATTTGGTAAAGAAATGCTGATTCTCTCCCAGATCAATCACAAGAACATCGTCAAGCTGTTGGGCTGCTGCCTGGAGGTGGAAGTCCCAATGCTGGTGTATGAGTTCATCCCAAAAGGAACATTGTTTGATCTTCTTCACGGAAAGAACCGCACACGGCACATCCCATTCAGTTCGCTCTTAAGGATCGTAAATGAGGCAGCAGAGGGGCTTGCATTTTTACATTCCTATGCAAACCCACCAATTCTACATGGTGATGTGAAAACTTCTAACATCCTTCTTGATGACAATTACATGGCAAAGGTATCCGACTTTGGGGCTTCCATACTAGTACCAACTGATGAAGCCCAGTTTGTGACAATGGTTCAAGGGACATGTGGTTATCTGGATCCTGAATATATGCAGACATGTCGGTTGACAGATAAAAGCGATGTTTATAGCTTTGGTGTCGTCCTTTTGGAAGTCCTTACTGGGCAGGTGCCACTAAAACTGGAAGGTAATGAGTCACAAAGAAGCTTGGCATCATGTTTCCTAGTGGCTATGAAGGAGAACAACCTTGATGCCATGTTGGATAGTCAAATAAAAGATCACGAGAGCATGGAGCTGCTTACTGGACTAGCGGAACTAGCAAAGCAATGCTTGGATATGTGTGGTGACAACAGGCCCTCCATGAAAGAGGTATCTATGGAGCTTACCAGATTAAGGAGGCTTTCCAAACATCCTTGGATGCATCACGATGCTGATACAGAGAGCTTTCTCAGTGCACCATCAACCAGTAGTTTTGAAATAGAACAAGGCTCTGAATACACAAGGAAGGATGAACAAATGCCCATGAATCCAAGCAGTTCTTACTTTATCAGATGAAGAGAAGTATTGGCAGTTCTATACTGCAGCATTTTCATTGGTCCTTCTCCTTCATGTAATCCCTTCTTAAATTACTGGCGAAAAAATACTTCCAGATTGTAAGACTTTATCATCGTAGAAATCTACAAGGCATTGGCATCACCTAAGCAGCATAATATACTTTATCATCGATAATAAGAATATAAATGTAAACGGGGGTGAATTCAGTGCTGCACCATATCTGCATGTCAGCTCAGATTCAAGATGGCGGTGGGGAATTACCTGACCGGTTAATGCACCTTTTCCCATACCCGCGAACCACAGACATCCCTTTACCCTCCCCGTCCCCGGACGAGACTTGCCTGCTCCCGGCGTGTGCGTCCATTCGTGCTCCCGTGTACGTGGCTTGATTTGATTGGAACAAAATAAGGCCCAGCCCCACCCTCTTAAAACTAGGGGGGAGATGATTAAATTAGAAAGGAAAAAGGAAAAAAGACAGCCGTAGGATAAAGTGGGAGCACGGATGAGAGCATGGGGAGTGAGCAGGCAAGCCGGATCCCCCGTCCCCGGCCGTGGGGGGAAATTTCGGCCAACACTGTTACCCCACGAGGAAACACATCCCTTCTTCTTCTCTGATTTGCCTTCTCTTTTTTTAGAAAAAAAGCATTACCCCCGGCCTCTGCATCTGAGCGATGCATGCATCCATTTTATTAATTATTCTCGGAGACCTTATAAGGCATTACATCAGTAAGCCTGAAGCCACAATCTTGGCGACACCTGTCGCTACTCCAGCCTCCTTGATGCAGGGGTGCCGAATGTCTGGGCCTAATACCAAACAGACATCACACCAAAACCTAACATCTGATGCCGGTTGCCTCATCCTAGCCACATATCGGTAATGGGTCACGCACCAGTCCGATGCACTCACTGAGGCTACCGCAGCCGTCATCCACCTAACCATCTTCAGAGCAGGTACCGACGCAAAGAATTTGCGTGGTCAGCTGTCAACGCCACCATGATGCCAGACAACGCCACCACCCTGCGCTCGTCCATCTAGCCGCATCTGTCGTCGATATCCAGCTGCAACATGCCGCCAATACTCGTCGTCACCGACGTGGTAGAAACAAGGCCGCACCTCCTGGCAACCTCCACACCGTTGCCGCTGCTGGAGCTACGCGGAATCCATCACCCACATCGTCTCTCCGCCGAACAGAAGAACCTCCCAAGGCTGCGCCTCCACGGAGGGTACAACGCGAAGGACGTCGCCGCTGCCCAATCCAGACTGAATTTTGGACTTTTGTCCGGGAGGGGTTCGGAGTTAGATTGGAGAGACCTCGGCATCGCCTCCACAGAAGGTAACAACATCGAGAGATGTCGCCGATGCCCAACCGAACAAGCCGATCAAGGTTTTCTCCAGTCTCCATCCTATACCACCAAACCTCCATCGGCTCTGGATCTGGCAACCACGAACCGAAACCTGAAAGATGAGAGAGCCATGGGGCTCAACCCACCATGAAGGAGGATCGAGAAGAATCCATCGTAGATCCCCAGGCGCCCAATCCAGCGATCCGGCGTGGTCAGAGACGACCACCACCACCCTGCGGCGGCTGACGGCGTTCAAGCCCAAGACACAGAATTGGATCTGATCTAAACCCAGCAGCGCCCGCGACCACCGATCTTGCCCACCACACAACCATCACCATGCCGCGAGCAGGCCGCCGCCGCAGCTGGGCCGCGCACGACGTCGCCAAGAAACCCGTCCGCCGCGCCGTTCAACCCCACTCTAGCCTGGCGCCCCGCCCGATCTGGCTTCCCCATGCCAGCCGCGACGGACATGGGGGAGAGACGCCCCGCCGCCACCCAACCGGCCAAGCTTTGCCCGACGGCGAGGAGAGGTGGAGGTGGGAGGAGGGCCAAGAGGGTGGTGGCTAGGGTTCCCCCGTGGGGGCAACACGAGGGGAAGGAGGAGGACGACAAGAAAAATAGAGTTACCATAAAATTGGGGGAGAATTTCACTTCCCCGGCCTCTGCACCAAATAGGGATGCATACGGCCTTTTAAGTATGAGTAATAGGATTTTTAATCTCAATTGCGCACCGAGCCTAGTCCTTAATAAATGCGTAAGTATTAGGAAAGCCTGGTCCTTAAGAATAAATAGGAACCTAAATTCACCTCTGTGAAGATTTGAATCCAGGTGTTGGGTTTGTAAATCCACTACCCCAACCAGTTGAGCTAGGCTCACTCCACCTAAAATAGACTGCCGCTCTCAGTCTGCGCATGATGCTTGCCTTGGTCTGTGCAGTCCTGGAGCCTGGCTGGTGCAGCAGCGATGAAGCAGTCGCTCATCCACCGTGAGGGCGCGGAGATATGTTGCATTAGAGATATACCAACAAAACCATATGCGTGCTTGTGCACGTGAGGAGTCGCCCATGGTCGCCGGAGCAACCTCCTCTGGATCGGGTGAGGCCACTGAGACAAGCTCTCATCTTTTCCCGACGGGGAGGCCATGGTCTCGCGGGGACCAGGGCGTCGAGCCGCGCACTCGATGGTCACCGGCTGCTATGGAGTTGTCCTCTCTCTGGCGAAGTGGCGAGGGAAGCCGAATGGGGAGGTGGCGCAGTTGGTCGATTCGGTGGAGGGCGAGTCGAGATGGGGAGGATGAGAATGTGGTGCTCATCGGAGGAGGGTGAGGGCGGACGACGAAGGAAGATTTGTGGTGGCTGGGTAGCCTGGGTTGCGAAACAGGAGGAGTGGAGACGTGGGGATGAGGTCACGAGGAGATGTGAGGAGCCGAGGGGATGACACGAGCCAAATCGGTATATTGCAATTCACTTGGAGGTGGCAGTACTCTGTAGTATCTGGCAACTCTCGCTTCCCAACTCTTCACATTTTGTACTCAAAAAAGTCTCTAGCTTGTCTCCAGGAACTCTATGAGTTAGACCATGCGGCCCAGCTCCGAACCCAGAGTTTGAGGAGTTGGGAACAGGAGCATTCACTACCGGAATCGCCCCCTATGCCGACAACCAGGGCCGTCGGCATAGGCCTGAGTCCCGTCGGGGTAGACCTATGCCGACGGCCCCCGTCGGCAACATATGCGTCGGCACAGCCAGGAAGGCCGTCGGCTTAGAAAAGCCGTCGGCATATATGATACGCCTACGGGGGCCGTACATCTATGCCGACGGCCCAGGCCGTCGGCAACTATCACGCCTAACGGCGGCCGCCGTCAAGTCTGCCCAATGACTGATCGCCACGTGGCACCCCTATGCCGACGGCCTAGCCGTCGGCTTAGCCAAAACCTATGCCGACGGCTAGACCGTCGGCATAGGGGTGCCACGTGGCGACCAGCCGCTGCTCTAGGACCAGGTCTATGCCGACGGCCGGGCCGTCGGCATAATTTGAAACTAAGCCGACAGCCAGGCCGTCGGCATAGTCCTTCATACAGAGCTCCCAGTAGCTGACACGTGGGCGCCTATGCCGACGGCCTAGCCGTCGGCACAGTTTTTAAACTAAGCCGACGGCTAGGCTGTCGGCATAGGCGCCCACGTGTCAGCTACTGGGAGCTCACGCTAGCCCTATGCCGACGGCCTAGCCGTCGGCATAGTTTGCTTTTGCTTTTTTTTTCTTTTTTCTGTTTGTTTTCAGATCAATTCAATTCAAATAGCAGCACATATCAGCAGATATATATGATGAGATAGACATATAAAACACAACGGGATATCATCCGACACCATCACAACAATATATGCATAAGCATCATCACACACAAGTCTCTAAATGAACATCATCACAACCAACATAAGCATATAGAGAAGCACGCAAGTCATCTAAATGATCATCACCACACACAAGTCATCTCAAGCATCATCACCACACAAGGATCATCGAGCACCGCGGAGGTCGTCACCGCCAAGACGGCCAAAGCCCAGGTCGTCAGTGCTAGCGGCAGCGCTACCGCCAAGACCGCCTCCGCCTCCGTGGATCGGAGTGGTCGGGCTCCGTGTCTCCGGAGTGCTGCGAAGACCGCCGCCAACGGTAGATCCACATGTTCCCTGGATGTTGAAAAGACATATGCACGGGATATATGACTGTGTTGAAAGGCATGACATGCTTTGGGTGAATAGATTGGGGATGAACTAACCGGCGAGGGGCCAGCGTTCTGTGCCACAAACTCCTCAAAGCTCATCAGCACTGGTTGTGCTGGAGGGCATTGTGCTGGAGGGAACTGAGGACACCTGCCGGCCACCATATCCTAAAAAGCCTGCTGCATCTGGCTATCCCTCTGCACTTGGTGTTCATAAAGCCTCTGATGCCACGCCATGGTCTCCTGGCGTGTGTACTCCATGTAGGCCTACGGTATGACATGATGGAACTCATAAAACTACTAAATGCGGAAAATGAAGTGAGCAATGAAGATAAGAGGGAAAATACTTACAGATTGTTGCTCCTGAAAGAGGGACTGTGTACTAGTCACTGGCTGGCTCGTGCGCTGGCTCAGGCTCGGGTCGATCCGACGAATCTGTGTGTAGGAGATACTAGGAGTGATCACAGCATCGAGAACCGCCTCCCGACCGTGCTCCTTGGGCCCCATGCTCACCACCGCCCTGTCATCCAGAGGCGCCGCAATGGGGTCAGGTGTGTCAGGATGCAACTTCAGATACGCTTCGGAGTAGGCTTGCTTCCTCCCCGCGGTCTTCTTGCCGTAGTACTAGGGCTCGCCAGGCTTGGAGTCCTTCCGCGTATGGGCGATCTCCCACACCTGCATGTCTGAGAGCGGCCGCTTCAGTTTCTCCTCCTGCACCACCAAACAGAGGTTAGTCATACATAAGAAAGTGATGGTAAATAGAAGAAGAAGAATGTTTAATGGGGTTAGTCATACATTAACTGCCTTGTGGAGATAGTGGTTTCGGTTTCCCTGAGCATGTACTCCCTCCGTCCCTCGGTTAGCCTTATTTTTGGTTCTCATAGCCGCCCAGGCTCCAGCCTCATCACACCAAAGATCCACCAATGCCGCCCAGGACTCGTCTTTTCCATAACACCAATTTGGACACACCTACATAATAAAAGCATAATGGCATGTAGGTGTGTCCAAATTGGTGTTATGGAAGCATAAAGCATAAAGCATAATGTACCACAAGGTAATGAAAGCATAATGAAAGCATAATATATGAAAGCATAATGAAAAATCTTTTATACTTACCGCCAAGAACTCGGGCCTCTCCAAGGTAATGCCCATCCTCCGCGCTTCTTCCTTGGTCATCTTCACACCAAGATAGTCATGGTAGTATGTGGAGATGGCCACATAGCGCACCTCGTACTGCATCTGGCGGGCCTTCTTCTTGCATTGGCACAGCACAATCTGGTCCGCTCTAGCCCTGTGCTCCGGAAGAACTCGATAGAATGTCTACAATCATGCATGAAACAAGAATGGAAGAAGCCATGAGTTAAATCATTCATGAAACTAGAATGGACTTGTGCTTCTGAAGAGAACTCACCCAGAAAGTAGTGATCACGGCCTTGGCATGGGTCTCATGGTCCGCGTTGCGGGCCGCTTCCCAGTGGTCCCAGCTCGTGGCCAAAACCCGACGGTCCGGCTGCCTGACTGGATCAGGACAGTACAACCCCGGCCAATATAACTTCAGCAAGACGGTGATGAGGCCGTTGGGAATACGGACCCCTTTAGAATATATCCGGTTGCTGCAAAAGAATGAACTATTAGAATGTGACAAGCAAAATAAATAACAACCGGAATAAGCATGTGACAAGCAAAATAATGAACCACTTACTCTTTTCCCGTGGGCTCAATGAGCCACTTCTGCTCCTCAGTAGCAGGAACCTGCTTTGGTAGCTTTGCGTTGCCACGCAGCCACCCCTTCTTGTCAACCCCCTTCCTGTCACCACCATCATCCCCGCCACCACCCTCCTCCTCGCCTTCCTCCCCCTCCCCAACCTCCTCCTCCTCCTCCGTCTCCTCCTCCTCGCCTGCCTCCTCCTCCACCTCCTCCTCCTCCTCCACCACCACCTCCTCCTCCTCCTCCTCCCTAGAGTGTACCTCACTAGAGGAGGGTACCTCACTAGAGGAGGGCCTCGAAGACAACACCCCTAAGTCGGTGAGGGTGCGCTCTTTCTGGCCGCGACCCCCTGTAGTGGCTCTCCCTCCAGCACCTCGTCCTCTAGAGGCTCTCCCCCCGCCCCCTCCTCCTCTAGGGGCACCTCTCCCTCGACCTCCCTGTGAGGAGTCATCGTCAAGTAGCCGAGGGGGAGGATTACGTGCTCGACCACTCCGACTAGGCAGGCCGACGACCTTGCGTAGGAAACCCACGTCGTCGGCCTTCCCCTTGCCCATGTTCCACGAACCTGCATTGAAAAGAGAAAAAGCAATTAGTAAATTAATGAAATGAAGGAAAAGGCATGATAATAAACACATTAATAAAAATGCATAAAAAGGCATATTCCTAAACTATAGAAAAAAATACTTGAAACGTACATCTGCTAGAACCCATATGAATCATCACTGTTGTAACCTCTTTCTCGGTCCGTCTCATCATCACTATCAATCATATCATCTTCGTTGTCCGACGGAGGTGGAGGCTCTTCCTCGTCGTCAGCGTCTTCGTTTAACTTTTCTAGCATAAGTATGTCATTTTCATTGACAATGGTCTCACCATCATTCTGTGCATCGTCGACGTTTGGGTCCACATCATCATCACCCAATGGTCTAGCTGTTGGGGAACGTAGTAATTTCAAAAAAATTCCTACGCACACGCAAGATCATGTGATGCATAGCAACGAGAGGGGAGAGTGTTGTCTACGTACCCAACGCAGACCGACTGCGGAAGCGATGACATGACGTAGAGGAAGTAGTCGTACGTCCTCATGATCCAACCGATCAAGCACCGAAACTACGGCACCTCCGAATTCGAGCACACGTTCAGCTCGATGACGATCCCCGGACTCCGATCCAGCAAAGTGTCGGGGAAGAGTTCCGTCAGCACGACGGCGTGGTGACGATCTTGATGAACTACAGCAGCAAGGCTTCGCCTAAACTCCGCTACAGTATTATCGAGGGATATGGTGGCAGGGGGCACCGCACACGGCTAAGGAATAGATCACGTGGATCAACTTGTGTGTCTAGAGGTGCCCCCTGCCACCGTATATAAAGGAGCCAAGGGGGAGGGGTGCGGCCAGCCCTATGGAGGCGCAGGAGGAGTCCTACTCCTACCGGGAGTAGGACTCCCCCCCAATCCTATTCCAAATAGGATTCCCAAGTGGGAAAGAGAGAGAGAGGTGGCCGGCCACCTCTCCTAGTCCTAGTTGGACTAGGGGAGGGGGGGAGGCGCGCAGCCCACCATGGGCAGCCCCTTTCACTTTTCCACTAAAGCCCAATAAGGCCCATATGGCTCCCGGGGGGTTCCCGTAACCTCCCGGTAATCCGGTAAAATCCCGATTTCACCCGGAACACTTCCGATATCCAAATATAGGCTTCCAATATATCAATCTTTACGTCTCGACCATTTCGAGACTCCTCGTCATGTCCGTGATCACATCCGGGACTCCGAACAACCTTCGGTACATCAAAATGCATAAACTCATAATATCACTGTCATCGTAACCTTAAGCGTGCGGACCCTACGGGTTCGAGAACGATGTAGACATGACCGAGACACGTCTCCGGTCAATA